>NC_092370.1:206802539-207103496 GCF_030028105.1 Mobula birostris
GTGGTGCACTGGCCTCCACCCTCCGGGCCACCGACTGATACCGATGCACAAAGAATACAGTGGTACAACAGTAGCCAGAACGCACACAGCACATCTTTAAGAAAAAAGCCAAAATAAACAAGCAAATTAATTAGGTGCCGCCCAGCACGTAAATGTCGGCCCAGAACAGAGGCGACGCAATTGGCAATCCCTATTGCAAGGGTGTAACACCCTTACGAGCTCTTTTAGGCTTTTCCGATACCGCAGAACTCATCTTGCAAATGGATGCACGTGTTTAAGCAATGCAGGCTAGAATGCAGTTCCGAATCCGGGGGAGGAGCAGCTGCTCGGGGCGTGTGCTGCTTTTTTCGCGCGCTGCCTTTTATCGTAACAGTGAAAACACTTTCTGTTAGCGAAAGCAGGGAACTAATGTAGGTCTTTCGTAACAGTGAGGTTTCGTAAAGCAAACGCTCGAAAAGCTGGGGACACCAGTATGCATTCTTGAGCTGCACCTGCACTGAGTGTGTTAATTGAGTAGCCTTGCAACAACAATCTCACGCTCAACATCAGCAAGACCAAGGAATTGATTGTGGACTTCAGGAAGGGGAAGTCAAGAGAACATACACCAGTCCTCACTGGGGATCAGTGGAGCAAAGAATGAGTAGCTTCAAGTTCCTTGAAGTCAACATCACAAAGGATCTACCTTAGGCCCAACATGACCTAATCATGATGTAAGTATGCCATTGGCTCTACTTCATTAGGAGTTTCATGACATCAAAAATTTTTGCAAACTTCAAGAAATGTGTGGTGGAGAGCATTCCGAGTGGCTACAACACTAACTAGTATAGCAGCTCCAAAGTACATGATTGAAGGAGGCTATAGAGGGTCGTAGACTCAGCCAATGGCATCGTCACAACACTCCCTCCTGTCGAGGATGTATTGAAGAGGTGATAAGTCAAAAAGGTTGCATCTATCATTAAGGACCCTCGCCGTCTGGGGCATGCCCTCTTCTCATTACTAGCATCCAGAAAGAGATGTAGGACACTGAAGACCCACATTCAGCATTTTAGGACACCTTCTTCCCCCATCATTAATTTCTGAACGGTCCACGAATCCATAGGCATCAACCTGTTATTCCTCTTTTGCACTATTTATGTAACCTGTAGTACTTCTATGTCTCGTACTGTACTGCTGCCGCAAAAAAAAAAACTACATACTTCAGTTATAATAAATCTGATTCTGGTTCCTCCAGTCATCTGGCACCTCTTCTATGGCCAGTGAAAATTCTAAAATATGTTAGAAGTCCAGCAATTTCTTCCCTCGTCTCCCACAGCAGCCTGGGATATATCTCATCATGTCCTAGAGATTTATCCGCCAGTTTGTCTGCTGCAATCTAGTACCTTCTCCCTTTCACGAAATCCCTCCACAAATGCTCCAACACAACAACCTTCTCTCCATATTCAAGACCTCGCCTATATGCTAAGCCATTAACCATGGAAACATGCCAAGCATGTGGGCCACTGATCTTCCTCTATGCCAGACACAAGAGAGATCATAGATCAAAATTTGCAAAGAAGAGAGTTTCCAATCATTGTCTGTGGCCACCATGAAACTTAACTGCTGCTTCAAATGCAGTTAAATTCATTTCTTGTATTTATTATTTTTGAACATATTCCAAGAAACATCAGATGCCAAACATACCTCTGAATGTAACCAACATAGTAAGGTTGTGAGAAAGCCCATCAAAAACACTGAAGCTAATGAAAATCAAAACGTGTCAAAACAGATTAAAAAACACTGTTGCAACCACAGAGTCAGAGATTTATATAGCATGGAACAGAACACTTTGACTCAAATTGTCCATGCCAACTACGTTGCCTTCTTGAGCTAGTTCCATTTTTCCATGTTTGGTCCATTTCTCTTATCCATGAACTTGAAAATAATAGAGCATGGAAAATGAATGCAAAAGATAAGATTGAATTATTTACAATAGTTAGAGACCTAGCAAGTGGACATCCATCTCAGCCTCCTGAAATCTCCAATAAGAGTACACAGGTTATGGCTCTTGATAACAACCTTGCTGTAAAGCTTAAAATTGTTTCAGAATTACCAGCACCTCAATCCAATCTGTACTAATATACTGTAACTGTAACACTGAAATCTACCAAAAATGGAAAACTGCAAAGACATAATCTGAGCACAAAAATAATAACAAATCCAGCCAATTACAGTCATATCTGTTTACTGTCAAAGTGATGGAAAGTGCTATCAACACTGCAAGTAGGCAGCAATTTACCCATCTACATAATTGACATAGGGTCTGAATTCTGCCATGAGCCCTCCAACCCCATCTCCAAGTCACCCCAAGCTTAATTTCAGTCCTAATTCCAAATATGAACTGAATTCCAGAGGTGAAGCTAGAATGACCTACTCTGAAGTCCATATTGCACTTGAAGCAATACAATCTAAATCAATGCGTACCAGGAGAGCGAGAAAATCGTAAATGACCAGCTTTCTGCTGCTTCATCAATTCCCTCCGTACTGTCAAAAGGCATAAATTGAAGTGAGTTACTAATGATCAAACAAATTTGATTTGCAACTCATCAGACCATGCAGACATGCAACAAGATTTGGACAGCAATCAGATTCTGCTGAAAAAGCATCCGGTAACAAATTGGTAAACTACACAAATGCTGTGTCAGTAAATAATAATCATCAAAAGCAACTCTAACCTATCACTTTCCACGCATTACCAGCACAGCCATCAAGCATATTGGAGGTAAGCCCCTGGTTCACTCCTTAGTTCCGAGTATGATTACAGTCCAGAAAGTGAGATGGGTGGGAGGATAGAGACAGGAATATGGAATGTGAAGTCAGGAACACACGAAAATATACAAGCTGAAATACCCCAATTATAGTTGTCACTCATTTTCAACTCTCCAGTGCTCAGTTTCCCTATTCATTTTTAATTCACAAGGGTTCTTGAACTCACTGGGTTCACTGTTAAGTTTATTGTACTACAGTGTATCAAGTTATATAAAATGTATATTAATAAGGGTTAAAATTGACATGCAATTTTCAAGAAAATCTGCTTGTCTGGTAAACTTGCTAGATTATTGGTGGTTGGCATCTGCCGGTCTCGAAGGACAATGGTGATTTTGATCATCATCATAAGTCTGGACAGAAGGTATGGAGATCCTGAGATGCCCCAGTCATTAAGCTTCTCCTCTCTGCCTCACCAGTGTAGCCCAAAGGAAAGCTTATGAAGTAATACGTTTGGCACCAGCTTGACTGCAGGAGCTGCTGGAAGGAAACTCAATAACATCCAGTGGCTACACTCCAAATTTGCTGTCTGGTTTTGCTCCCATAGACCTTCGGCTCTCCCAATGATGCCCACAAGGCAGTGGGGCTACTTACCCATAGCTGGGGATCTGGTTCACGAGCACCAGGGCATGTCCACACACCATGCTACGTGTGCAGGGGCCAGATCTACTGCCCATCCTGTCAAAATGGCTGTTGTGATGCCTCTAGTGTGGTAGGTTAGTGTTTGTCGCTCTCACTTTCGGCTTCCACCACTGGCTAGGAGTCATGTGAAAAGGAGAGCTGAATGTGTAAGTCTCTCCCTGCCAGTACATAGCCTCTTCAACTGCAAGCCTCATGTAGTCCCTCCTTGCTGACGATACATGGAAACTGAACTCCTTTCGAACTCAGGCTAGATTAGTTTTAATCTTTTACGACATAACTCACCCCAATGTGCACATCAACAAGTTCAAAACAGCAATCACTAGTACTTAGGACAAAGTCAAATGGGCACGTTAACACAAACAAGTTCGTTATCTAGAAATGTATTTAACATCCCATCATTCTTAAAAAACCTTCTCATCATCTGAACAGCTTTGATAGCATGCACTCCCATAAAAACAACAGGGCTCTGAGGCACCATTGTATTTAAACATGCTTCAATCTGTGGTGCCCAAAAAAATGTGGTAATCTGCCTCAATGACTATCATCCAACAGCACTTACATTCATAGCAATGTAGTGTTTTGAGAGGTTGGTGATGAAACATATCAACTCCTAAGACACAACTTGGATCCACTCCAATTTACCTACCAAAGCAACAGGTCCACAAAAGGTATCATCTCATTGACTCTTCGTTCAATCCTGAAACATCTAGTCAGCAAAGATGCACATATCAGGATGTTCTTTATCAAGGATAGTTCAGCATTCAATACCATCATCCTCTCAAAACTAACCATAAGCTTAAAGACCTTGGCTTCAAAACCTCCTTGTACAATTGAACCCTCGAATTCCTCACTTGCATTGCCAATAATATCTCCTCCACAATCTCCATCAACACAGGTGCACAACAAGGCTGTGTGATTAGCCCAGTGCTCTACTTGCTTTACACTTATGACCGCAAGGTTAAGCAGTTGCAATACCATATTTAAGTTTGATAATGCTGGCTGAATTAAAAGTGGTGACAAAACAGAATGTAGGAAGGATACTGAAAATCTGGGTAAGTGGTGGCACAGCAACAACCTCTCACTCAATGTCAGCAAGACCAAGGAGCTGATTATTGATGACAAGAGGAGGAAATCAGAGGTTCATAAGTCAGTCCTCATTGGGGGAAATCAGAGATGGAATGGGTTTGCAACTTTAAAATTTCTTGGTGTTACCATTACAGAGAAAGCACCATTCCTCATCAAGGGCTGCCACTATCAAGGCCATGCTTTCTTCTAGCTGCTACCATCAGGAAGGAGGTACAGGAACCTCAAAGCCCACAGCACCAGGTATTACCTACCAGCAGAATTTCAAACCAGGGAGGATAAATTCACTCAACACAAAACTGAACTGTTCCCACATCCTATGGATTCACTCTTCATCTGTGTTCTCAATATTGATTGCTTATTTATTGTTACTTTTTATTTTTCTCTTTGTATTTACTGCAATTGCCTGCAAGAAAATGAATTTGAGTTGAATACGGTGATATATCTTAACTTTGAAAATAAATTTACTTCAAACTATTTAAAGCTTGGTTAAGCATAGCCAAGAACTGCTGGCCTTAAGTTACTCACATATTATGTTAAAAAGCAAAATCTGTTGCAAGATGTAATCCTTCATTAAGAAAACAGAAAAAGACGAATTCCAAAGTTTTTGCACTAACACGTGTTTGATCAGGTGCCCAACGTTGATATACTGCCTATTAACAAACTGATTCAAAACAGGACCACGAAGTTGCTAAACCAAACGAAGTGATTTTTTTCACCAGATAAATTTAAATTAAAATCTAATATATTGTGTTCATGATCACCTTTATGAATAATGTTAAGACGCTGCGCAATAAGAAATGTGTTTAAAATGCACACCGATTAATCTACGTTTATTTGCTCAATAATGCCAAATCCAAGTTTATCTGGCAACATGGGAATTGCAACCACAAGGAATTTAACGGCAAAAGTATGGAACGCCCCAGGTTCATTTGTGCAAGGAGCTGGAAGCCGGTGTTGGATGCTCCCAATAAAGGGGCAACATTCCTCTCCTTGGACGGAGTACCCAGCCACGACCTACAAAGTAGGCATTGAAGGTATACAGGCTCTGAAGCTCACCAGTTTGGTCGAAACCGTTCGGGTTTGGGGCTACACTGCTCTGAAGAGGAATCCACTGGATCCACCAATGACTGCCGTCTTTTCCCCAAACACTCGATATCCCCAACATTCTTGTCCATGGCAACCCAATCATTTATTTGCCGTGCCATCAGGTTCTTGATCGCGGTCTCCAGTACCAACACGACGCGCCGAAAACCCGCGGCACGAGAAGATTCCAGGCGCTTCGATTTTAAGGCACTGCGCACGCGTGAACCCAGTTCGCCCGCGTGGAAAGAAATGGTTCCCTGTCTGGCGTTCCTCAGAGCTGTAGAGTGTGGCTGCAAGTGTTCCGCAGAATTTGGTTACCTTAAAGACAAAGATGCCAATATTAAGTACGTACATAATTATAACTCACGGAGGGAGGGAGTGAATTTTGATGTAATTCCACTTGGTCAACTCTCTTATACTTCTTGATTTTTATTTATCTATGCAGTTAAAATGCCAAAAGTACAAATACATTTCAAGACAAAGATTATTGTCTGAACTGTACTAATAAAAGATGGTCTCAGATTATGCTGTGGCTTTTTAGTTCATAAACTCTGAGACACTTCTCAAAAGTGATTGCCACCATGAAATGAGGAAACCCACACAACAACCCTAAAAAGGTACATGCCCAATACCAACACTTACAAATAAGGTAACACACAAAATACTGGAGGAACTCAGCAGGCTAAGGAGCATTTTATGGAAAAAAAAGTACAGTCAATGTTTCAAGCTGAAACCCTTAGGCAGAACTTCAGCTCGAGATATCAACTGTACTTGTTTCCATAGATGTTGCCTGGCCTGCTGAGTTCCTCCAGCATTTTTTGCATGTTGCTTGGATTTCCAGCATCTGTTGATTTTCTCTTGTTTGTGATTTGACTTAGAAACAGGGATTTTGTGATTCAGAAGCCCACTTATCCCATGTTTACATCGCATTTAAGGTTCTCAGTGTCAAATCTTAACTTTCCAAATAAGCAGGCAAGCTTCAGTGAGCAAAGAAGCTGCTTTGACAAGGTCTTACCTACATCAACAGAATGTCAGAAGCAGATAAAGACCAAGAATGCTTTCAAAGATATATTACTGGAACACGACTCTTTTTGACATTAAGTTCATTCAGCTGCCCTCATTTTCACATATGTCCTATAAGCCAATTTTGTCCGTAGTTTGGAAAATAGACACAAAAACAAATCATTTGATATGGTAACCACAACTCCGCAGTACTTCAGACGAGTGTTCATAGCCTGGCATTGATCTCCACATGGAAACTTCCAATACTTTTAGGATTATCAACATTCTGGAGAAAACCCAAGTTTTGCATCTGTCTAGTTGACTATATATAAACTCTCACTCCTTCTGCTAATGGAGTTATATTATTTGTTTCAAGTGTTTTTTCAGCAATCACGCCTTGCAGTTAGATTCCAGAAGTTGATTTATTGATTTGTTGATGCCTGACAACAAAATTAAAGGAAGAAAATCCCAGTGGTTCTGCCCCAATTATTTTGACATTCTAAGAAAACGCAGGGAAAGAACTCATGGTTTCTTAAATTTTTTTTAAACAAAATAAACTTTATTCATAATACAAAGTTATTTACAAGAATAAACCATTCAATGCCTTTTCATTCTTTATAGTCAGAGGCGATGTTTTCCTTACTGTTCTATCACATTCATACACACGCTATGGTGGTATACTGCTACAATAATAATTAAAAGTCCAAAGTACATTTATTATTAAAATACATATATATCACTATATACAACCCCAAGACATTTTTGCAGGCATTCACAGTAACTACAAAGAAACAATTAAAAAAAGCTAAATAAGCAATGAATATCACAAACATGAAATGAAGAGTCCATAGTTTGTGGAAACAGTTCAGTTTTGTGGTGAGTTATGTTATCCCTTCTAGTTCAAGAGCCTGATGATTGAGGGGTAATAAATGTTCCTGAACCTGGTGGTGTGAGCTCTGAGATTTTTATACTTCCTTCCCAATGGTAACAGCAAAAAGAGAGCATGGCCTCAGTGGTGAGGTCTCTGATCATGGATGCTGCTTTCGTGGGACTGCGCTCTATGTAAATATGCTTATTCGTTAGGAAGGCTTTACCTGTGATGGACTGGGCTGTATCTACTACTTTTTGTAGATCTTTCTGTTCAGGGACATTGATGTTTCCATACCAGGCTGTGATGCAGCCAGTCAATATGCTCTCCATTGCACATCTACAGAAGTTGTCAAAGATTTAGATAACATACTGAATCTTCACAGACTTCTAAGGAAGTAGAGGTGCTGCTGTGCTTTCTTCGTAATTACACTTCCTGCTGGACTCAGGACAGATCTTCTGAAATTATAACACCTAGAAATTCAAAGTGGTTGACCCTCTCCACCTCTAATCCCCCATGAAAATTCTCCTCCCCCAACCCGGCCCCTCCTTCTCCAGCAGGAGTCGAACCCAACATGGTGGTCCTTCCCCCCTGAGCCCGTACGGTGGCTGCTCTTCTTGCCCTTTTTAACTATACCAACCTCACTTGAAATGAAAAATATTGCAAAGGAAACCCACGGGGATCCAATTACAAACAAGAGAAGATCTGCAGATGCCAGAAATCCAAACAGCATGCACAAAATGCTGGAAGAATTGAGCAGGCCAGGCAGCATCCATTATCAATATTTTGGGCCAAGACCCTTCATCAGGACTGGCGAAGGGTTTCGGCCTGAACCGTCGACTGTACTCTTTTCCATAGATGCTGCCTGGCCTGCTGAGTTCCTCCAGCATTTTGTGTGAGCCCCTGGGATCAAAGTTCTTCATACATCCTCATTCAACACCAATAACATCTATCAATATTATCAAATTAGTATTTGCAATGAGTTTTTCCACGAATAAATACCTATTTACACACCTTTATAACCAGCCAATCAGAAATAACATTTCTCCAAGACAGTTCCTCCATTGCGACTTGTAACCTAGAGAGGCGCTGTCGCGGGCGGCGGCGAGTTGGGACCTGGGGCCTTCACTGACCTTGGGCGTGAGGGAACGACAGGGTATTTACCGGAGTATCATGTAGGTTGTCGTTCACTAAGTGTAATACGCTGGGTAGTGGGTTATATTACATTTGCTGTGATTGATAGTGATGGCGAGTGACTTTAATTTCACTGAGAAGCTGATGATTCACCTAACTGATCGCGAGATTGCTTCCTCTGGGCCCTTGTAGTTTGAGCGCTGAGTCGGCTAAGGGTTCCACCAGCTACAGGCCAGAGGGGATTCTGCTTGTAGTGAAGCCAAGTTTACTGTAATTTTCATTTAATGTTTGTGTTACAGCATAGCGATTTTAAGATTTGATCTTCCCCAGTCTCTTGAGGGGAATTATCTTCCTTCCTCGCTGAATCCACAACGTTAACTCTCGTTTTAACCCGCAGACGATGGCTGGTCGAGCTGTTGCAGAGTGGTGGTTTAAAATGAAACCTTATGCTTTAGCTTACCGGGAATTATGGCCTAGTTTAGCTGTGACAGCGGTCTTATTCTACAAGATATCATATGGAGGTGAGTGTCATAAGTTTTTAAAATTGCCTTTGCAGGGTGTGAAATTTATGAACATTGTTCAGTGCAGCCGATGTCTGATCTGCGTTGAACGACACCTACTCCGCGAGACCTGCTATCTCTTCAGTAAAACTGGGAATGTTGAATTTTTCAACAGCGTTTCGGTAGTGATGTTACAAGTAGTAGATGGCTCACGGTTCCAACAATTAAGGTTCAAATTTGACCTCTGTATGGATGTTGCACGTTGTTCCTGTGACCTAGCAGATATCCGCTAGCTGCTCCAATGATTTCTCGTAATTCCAAGGACATGTCGATAGATTAATTGGCCATTGTAAACCGCCCTGGGATAGATTGTGGGGTGGGCGCAGATGTTAATGTGAGAGAATTGGTTGTGGTGAAAATGCATAGGGGTGTGTGATTGATGGAATAGTCGTAGCATTAACACGCGATTCTGCAGATGGCGAAAATGCTGAGCTATACATATAAACATACAAAATGCTACAGGAACTCAGCAGGGCAGGCAGCACCTATGGAAATGAATAAGTATTTGAACTTTTGGGTCGATACCCTTCATCAGGACTGGAAAGGAAGGGGGAAAGAAGCCTGAATAAGAAGGTGGGGGGAGGGGGAGATAATAGTGAGTTATTTGAGAATAAAGCAAGAAATTACATTACTGTAAAAGTTAATTAAGATTCTGAACCAAACAAAAAGTGTTAGCTAAAATAGTTCATGTTTAAAAAGCAATTGCAGTTTATTTCTAATAACTTGCAGATTATCAACAGTAGTTTTGAACACCTTCTGCAGTAGTTATTCTTTCCAAATTCAATGTTTAATATTTCACAATGGGTAAATTATTTCAATTATCTATATTTGCTGCTTTGTATAAATTTACATCTAAAATATTAGTTAAATAGTAATAGTTTTCAATCAACTGGAGAATGTTAGTGTCAACCAGCAGATACTCCATCAGTTCGCAACACAAATGAGAAAAATGCAGTCAAAAATCATAAAATTAACCACGGTTGGTGCCCAGATGTACCATTTTAACGATGCTAAGTAGATGATTGTAATTCAATCAATTTAGTCTGATTTTTCCTTCACCCCAAACAAAAGACAAGTGAACACTTTGTATCACAAACGAGAGAAATACTGCAGATGCTGGAAATTGGAGCAACACACACAAAATGCTGGAGAAACTCAGCTGGCCAGGCAGCATCAATGGGGAAAAAAGTATGGTCCATTTGGGGCCGAAACCCTTTTTATTGCAACTCACGGAGAAGATGGCTCACGGTTCCAGCAATCTAGATTCAAGTTTTGACCCCTGATGCTGTCTGTATGGATATCATGTAACCTGGTGGATATCTGCCTGCTGCTCCAATGATCTCTCATATTCCAAGACATGCTGGTAGATTAATTGGCTATTGTAAATTGTCTGGGAATAGATTTTTCAGTGGGAACAGATATTAATGTGAGAATAGGTTGTGGTGTAAATGCAATCTAGTATTGCCAATTAGTGCTTCAGAGGACACCAAGACACAAATCTACATTTACAGTTGTCTATTCTCTTCACTCTTCCTCATTAAAAAAAATCTCATGTTAACTGGAAATTGTCAGACAGATTACCATGCACTTCAGAAGTTCTTTCACTAAAATTACACAATTCAAAGGTTGTACCCTTATTTTACTGTATTCTACAACTAATTTGGAATGGAAAGACCAATAAATTTGGAGCTGAATTGGAAACAAAAAATCTGCAGATGCTGTTGAATTGGGTTAGTTTTGTACAAGGAAGTATTTTGCAGACCAAAAAAATGAAAAATAAAATCTGATGAAGGGTCTTCAACCTGCTGAGTATCTCCAACATTTTCTGTTTTGATTTTACTTTACAAACAAACTTGTTTTGGCACATTAATTAACCTTAATTTAAGCAAAAACATTGATTTTTTTTCTTGTTTAACAATTTATAGTATCATTTTAGAAATGCTTCACTTGCATAGCACTAAATGGTACTTTGTTTTGCAGGTAAAAAGGCAGTAAAAGGCAGTAAGTATTTATGATCTAATTTTCAATTGTCTGTCCAAAATCAAAATATCTTAGTAGAATTGATTCCAATAATTTTTATACTTGAGTTGAATCTGTGTAATTTCGAAGCATCAGTGTAAACTTGTCATGGCTTCCTAGTAGCACTATTACTCCACACTTGGTAATGGGGGATCAAAACTAGTTGCCAAAAAAAGGGTTAAAGTCAATTTTTCAGGAGTTTTTTTGGGAAAGGCATTAGGAAAAAGGGGGAAAAGTATTTAAATTTATTTACTTAAGGATGGTGAATTAAGGGGGAAAATGTATCCGATATAAAATGGAATTTTGATGGCGAGATAGTAGAAGATTGAAGTTTTTGGTAGAGCAAAAGACTAGCAAGAATCTTTGGAATGTCTAATCTAGAGGTGACAATCTATGATTAGACTTCAATGGCAGCATGTTTATTCTCAAATATACATGTTTGATCACTGGAGAAATAATTTTTCATTGGTGTCTTCAGTAATCTTAATAAAAGAATAGTTGGATATTGTTGCTTAATAAAATGATCATACCTCAATTATATGTCACTGGATTAGCTGCTTATCATTGTCTCTCCTTCCACCCACTCCTCAAGGGTTTGTTGCGCTTGCAATATTTGTACAAGAACACCAAATCAAAAGATGTGCAGTTTAAGCCATTGTAGAAGTTGAGTGTGTAACGTTCAAAGTTGAATCTTCAGATGACAGGTTAAATTGAGGCTCTGAAGTATTTGTGCAAGGTCCTACAATGTTATTGGAAAATGTATTGCGAGTTCTCTTGTCAGTATTTCATATGGATAAAATGTAACTGGAGCTTCTGAATGGAATGTCAATGTAACTAGGTGTGGATGTGAATCAATTTAATTACTGGACCTGAATCTAACTTTGAGTGAATCAAGGGTGAATAAAAATTACCACCAATAACTCCATGCTGTGGAACTCTTAAGTCTGAAAGTGATTTCATGTCTGTCCATATATACTTCGAGATATTTCAAGCATAATTAACCAGCTGTGAAAATTCTCAGGACATTGAGAATGTGAAAGATGGCATGTAAATACAGGATCTTTTTCGAAATGAATAATTTAACAATGATTCATAGAACTTCCTGGATAAGAGTTCAATTTTTACTTGAATTTTTAAAACAATAGCTGATATTTCCAAACACAGTTTCATTCAATTTGCAGAACCAAAAACTTGAACTTAAAAAGCATTACAAAGATTTGAAATGTGTTGTTGTATTGTCTGTACTAAATGCCTGAGACATCATAGCTTGGGGGAAAGGGAAATGGGTTTTCTCCTCCCTGCACTAAAATGACTTAATTATCTTTATGCTTTTTTCCTCTCTTTTTAGTGTTACTCCTTCCTTAATTCTTTCATGACTTGTATTGAAATGTTAAAAATTATAAACCACAGAATGAAGAACTCATGTGAAAGGGTATTAAGTTAATCAAATATCCACTAATGACAAGAGGTTCAAAACCTCTTAAATGTTTTTGCTTCTGGTACTTCTGGACTGTTTGCAATAGGATATACTACTTTGTTTTCTTAACAAAGATAAAATGACATTTAGTTTGATGTACAAAAGTTCTATTGATGCTTTCCTTGTTATATCTAGAATCTTCTAGTCAAGGACATTGATGCAACTGGATGTTGAAAGCCTGTAAGCTATCACTGATCGAAATGGTTACAGAAGAATGAATATTATCTGGAAGATTATTTGTTTTGTACAAATGTGATGCCCCCATGCATGTTTATGCAATGATAATACTAATAAAAGGATGGTTTTGAGATGCAGTTTTGTTTTTAAATGGACTTCTGCATAAGATTACATGGGATTTCTGGTGCAGAAATGGGTCATGACAACATTGATTTTGGTGAAGGGTCTTGGCCCGAAACGTTGACTGTACTACTTCCTATAGATGCTGCCTGGCCTGCTGCGTTCCACCAGCATTTTGTGTGTGCTGCTTGATTTTGCATTCCATTTTTTCCCCTCATCTTTGTCCTACCACTCATTACTGGTATTATCCTTTGTAAATCTCTGCACCCTGGCCAGTGTATCCATCCATTTCAAAATATGAAAAACAGAACTGTCTGTAGTCTCATCAAAATTTGTAAGGATTAGGAACTGGTGATTTGGCCCCAGTAGCTCTATCATTAAACGTCATGGCTGATTTCATGTTAGCCCCAGCAGCGCACTCCTAGCTTTTTTCCTGTTATCCATAAAAAAAGAGTTCAAAAATATGTTTATTCCAGCCTAAGCTATTCACTAGTTCTGCCTCAAATTCCTTATTAAGTGGGCAACCCCTTAATCTAAAACTCATATCTAGATCTTACCTGTCAAGCCTCATTCTTTTTTTCCACCACTGGGGCTGGGCTAACTGTTGATCCATAATCTCTCCCCCATTCCTTAAATATAAGTAATGCATTAACTATCCACTAATAGTGATGTCTCTGCTCTCACCCCATCCTCCTGCCACCCCACTAGGAATAGGGTTCCCCTTGTCCTCACCTATTGTATCATTTCTTAATGCATGCATTACTAAATGAGAATGAAAGAGGACTGTGTGTCCTCATAATCTAATCTAACCAGCCTCTGGGTCCAACATATAATTCTCCGTAACTTCTGCCACCTCCAACACTTCCTCCCTCACTACCATTCAGGGACCCAGACAGTCCTTCCAGGTGAGGCGACACTTCACCTGTGAGTTGGCTGGGGTGATATACTGCGTCCGGTGCTCCCGATGCAGCCTTCTATATATTGGCAAGACCCAACGCAGACTGGGAGACCATTTTGCTAAACACTTACGCTCTGTCTGCCAGAGAAAGCAGGATCTCCCAGTGGTCACACGTTTTAATTCCACGTCCCATTCCCATTCTGAAAGGTCTATCCACGGCCTCCTCTACTGTAAAGATGAAGCCACACTCAGGCTGGAGGAACAACACCTTATATTCCGTCTGGGTAACCTCCAACCTGATGACATGAACATTGACTTCTCTAACTTCTGCCAATGCCCCACCTCCCCCTCGTACCCCATCTGTTATTGCCCAACCTCTGGGCTTCCCCCCTCCCCCTTTCTTTCTCCCTAGGCCTCCCGTCCCATGTTCCTCTCATCCCTTTTACCAATCAACTGTCCAGCTCTTGGCTCCATCCCTCCCCCTCCTGTCTTCTATCATTTTGGATCTCCCCCTCCCACTTTCAAATCTCTTACTAGCTCTTCTTTCAGTTAGTCCTGATGAAGGGTCTCGGCTCGAAACATCTTCCTATAGTTTGCGTAATGCATCCTATTTGTTTTAAATGCAATTATGTTACTATTTAATGTATTGTTTATTGGTCCCATTTCCCTGGTAAATTCCTGAAGCAATATTCCCAAACATATTGCTGTAACTGAAGTATTTTATTATTATCTTCCTCCATAGTTTTGATAGTTACTTTGCTAATCCCTTCAGTTTTTCTCATCAGACAATACTGCTGTCATAAATTGCCCCTTTTCACTTTCTACTTTTCTTGAACAATGATTTTTTGTATGTATTTCAATTTCATAAAATGCCTGGCACAAGTCAGTGGAGGCAAGAGCTAGATATTCATTACTTTGATTACTTATTTTTCCAAGATCTAATTGTGTGAGACTGGGTGGAAGCAGTTCAGTGTCTCATTTCATTAAGCCCTTAACATGGTTCAGCTATTTAGAATATGCTTATCCTCCACCCAACCCTATTTTTAGCAAAAAATGTTAAGCAATGTCAGTACATCCAAAGCTGCCCACGAATATTGTAGTAAACAATATTGAAACTTGTAGTACATTGCGTAAATTAGAACATAGCAGATGAGTGTCTGTTATAAATAAACCAATATAACCCAGTCTGCTCCTTTATGTATTTATTCAATTCCCCTTTTAATGTTATTGAATCTACTTGCACCACTTTCAATAACAGCATTCCAAATCATGAGTGATTATTTAAAAAATGATGACTGTTCGACGATTGCCTTAATTTATATAACCTCAGGTTAATATGTTTTAATTACTGAAGACGTCTAATCGTTGTTACTCATTGTAAAACGAAGTGGAATAGCACAATTAAAAGAGAATTAAAAGTGAAGAATTACGCCTCCCATGTTAAGGCAACTGGTATCCATTAACTTTTAATTGATGCATTTAGTAATTGGGGCAAATGTTGTAAGATTTAACGGTTGGTAAAGACCAAGATTCTCCGCAACGGGCATTCTACGATTCTATTTGTAAATTTACCTAAAATACAACTAAAACAGTTAACATTTTTTGCTTCTAAAACATTTTTTGTTACAATTATACAAGCTAGATCACAAATACGCTATCAGTTTTCTTATGTGTTTTTCTATAATCTCTTCATGTTTTTGCTATAATTTCTTTAATCGTAAAAGATTATTTAATCTGCTGAGCAAACGATTTTTTGGTTTAAAGCGTCCGAGGGCGGCAGGTGGCGATCTGTGTGCATGGGACCCTGCGACGGCGGGAGATGCTGCAATGCAATTGTCCCACACCTCCCTCTGCATTACTCAGCCTACAGACCCACAGGAGACAATTAGTTCACATTTCCAAGCAGATGCACAACTCGTGGCGCTGTTTGCCGGTTATTAGATTGATTTAAAAATCAGAGTAGCGGAGGTTGCAAGCGGTAGTGAAACATTGCGGGAGAGTGACGGGTGCGGTTCTAATAAGCTTGGAGGCGGTGCAAATTGGAGTCGCCAATCTCCGCGCAGCCACAATACAGTACCTACCTGCACGCCCGCCCGCCTAACTTTCGATGACGCCACGATCGAAGGTCAGCTGACTGGGCCTCGCGCTCCCGAGTGTTGAGGGAAGGCTGTAGCTTCGGTGTCGGCGGCACGCCTGGGTGAAACCGAGCGTCAACCGAAAGTGGGTGTTAAATCGGGGACTGAGAGCTAAGATCCCCCGCCCCTTGTCCGAGTCAACAGCTGACACCTTCTTCAGCAATTGCCACACTTGCCTCCTGGTTTTTTAAATCGCCACCCACGTCTCTGAGCGTGAAGGCAGCAGCGGCCTGGAGTTAGACTCGTGTCCCGGTTAGACAGACCCTTCCCCTTTCAGCTGCCTGCTGGCCGGCCGCTGAGGTGACCTGGGACCAGGAGAATTTGAAGGTTTTGTCCGCATAGGGGGATTTTATTGAAACCTTTCCAAAATGATGCCGGTGAGTATTTGACGCGTTTCATTCTAGGATTTACTAACGTGAGCTGACATAATTGGAAAACCGCTCACAATTCTTTCAGAAATATTCTCCTAACCACGGAGGTGAGCTCAAAGGCACGATGTCAAACGAAAATACTGACGGAAGTAGTAGAGTGAACTACTTTTTATCAGTATTGTATGTTAATTGGATATAGTCAAATGATTTAATTGGTAATTGTCTATATATTGATTTAAAAACAAAGAACATTAATACTTGCCTGGTGAGGTGGTTACATGTACTTCTAATCTGTCTTCTAAAATGTTTTTTTATAATTTAAATTATATTAAGATTTTAAACGGTAGCTAAAATATCAAGTAACTTGATTTTTTTAGACATTTTAAACTGAGGTGCAAAAGTCGAATCTATTGATTGCAAGGATTGTAAATTATGTCTATTCTGGATTTAAAAGGCATTTAATCTTTATGTTTTTAATGTGCTAGCAAATAATAAGCCTCCACAATATAGTGTACAGATTTTTTGTTTTATCAAAATTTCTACCATATGTTGTAAGTGGTAACAATGTGGAAATATTTGTACAGCTCTATGGTATAAGCTTTTATGTTCATATCAAGATGTATAGAGTTGCATAATATTTAAGTATATTTATTAACTTAGAAATTTGGTGATTTAATTCTGACAGGGTCTTTTACTTTCTCCAGATTTTTGTAATTTTTTGTTTTAAGTTTCATGTGCAGATGGTAACTGATTCTGAAGTATGTGTATACTGTAAATATAATATTAGCCTTTTTTTTGTCACTTCAACAGAAAATGTAGGCCAAGGATATACTTGAATTTCAGAGGGTCTTTCTGTGCTTTCTCTGTTTGGGAAAAGTAATAAATATCCGATTATTTGAGTACTTCTGTTTTTGTCTCATTATGTCCTTTTCTGTTCTGATTTTGCTTGGTTTGAAAAAATATGGTTTATTGATACTGTTATTTCGATTAAGATATATAGTTTGGTCAGATGTTGCTAATGTTTTCTGTTAACTAAGATTACATTATTGTGAGCAAATAAACAGGCTGCTGGAGGAACTTGCCAAGTCAGGCAGCATCTATAGAGGGGGATGGTGGATGCCTCAAGTCCCTGCGTCAGTCCCGTTATGAGTGATGCAAAACTGTCAATGAATGTTTTTTGAATTAGCAACACAAATGCTCTAACTTGTTATCACTAGTGATGTGTGTAATTTGGCATCAGTTGGTTTATGCATTGCACATCTAGTTCCTTTATGTTTAAATTGTAAAGTAACAAAGTTTTATCTTCGCAACAACAGGAATTCTGCAGATGCTGGAAATTCAAGCAACACACATCAAAGTTGCTGGTGAACGCAGCAGGCCAGGCAGCATCTCTAGGAAGAGGTACAGTTGACGTTTCAGGCCGAGACCCTTCGTCAGGACGACTGTACCTCTTCCTAGAGATGCTGTCTGGCCTGCTGTGTTCACCAGCAACTTTGAAAAGTTTAATCTTTAAGTGTTTCATAAATGGTTGCACAATTTGATACCCAGCTGCTAACCATTTTGCAAATTTTTGGTGTGGGAGCTACAGATGAATAGCTCTGAAAATACTGTATCACTGATGTGGCAGAAATTGGTTATCTTGCAGATTGCAACCACTGATGAAAAAAGACATGGTCCAAGCCCGTAGTTCCTTGAAAGTGGCAACAGGTGCTAGTCAAAGAGTGGCAAAGTCTGCTTGTCTTATAAATCAAGACAAAGGATATAAAACCAGGACATTGTATCACAACTTCACTAAACACTTTGTTTAGAGTACACTTAGAGTAATATGTGCTTGTTTGGTTGCCACACTGTAGAAAGATTTGATTGTGCTAAGGCACTTACTGGGACTTTAGATTTAACCTGGACTTTAGTTATGCAGAGAAACTAGACAGGTAAGTCTTGTTTTTTCTTCTGAAGCCAAGTGGGATCAGAGATTAAAGGGTTGACACAACGATGTTGGCTGAAAAACAGTATAGCACTGTGCCGGCTCTATGACCTCATTAAAGCACTTTTTTTGGGAGACATTTCAAAAGCAAGGCGTAAAATGACATGGTCCAAATGAAGGCAAATGGGATTAGTGTAAATGGGCAATAAAGTCAGTGTGGACACAGTGGGCTAGATTTCTTTACTCCATGACACTATTAACAGACATATAGTTGTCTTCAGTATATGAGGAGGGAATCATTTGAAAAATGGCTGTTTAAGTAATTTCTAATCTTGTACTTCCACCCTTGTGCAAAAGAAGTATATAAATTCAGTTCCCATATGTTGGGTATAATTTCATATTGACTGGTTAAGGTGCATCCCACAGTATGTGAAGTTGCTTAACATTTGACTAATAACTTAGCAAAAGTAATAAGACCTGTGCTGATCCACTAGCGAGAGTATTCATTGAGATCTTTAACTTCTCTCTCTGACTGTCTGAGGTACCCACCTGCTTCAAGCCAGCTTCACTTGTATCAATGCTGAAGAAGAATGTGCTAACCTTCCTAAACGACTAGCAGCATGGGTGCACCGCAGGGTTGTGTGCTTGCCCCCTGCTCTATTGACTTTACACTTAGGACTGTGTGGTTAAGAATAGTGCCAATGACATATTCAAGTTTGCCAATGACACCACTGCCATAGGCTGAATCAAAGGTAGTGAGATCAGCATATAGGAGGGAGATTGAAAGGCTGGCTGAGTGATGCCACAACAACCTGTTGCCCAATGTCACCAGGACCAAGGAGCTGATTATTGACTTCAGGAGAAGGAAACCAGAGGACTGTGAGCCAGTCCTCATTGGATGTTCAGAAGTGGAGAGGGTCAGCAACTTTAAGTTCCTCGGTGTTATCATTTCAGAGGATCTGTCCTGGGCCCAGCACGTGAGTGTATCTGTAAAAAGAACACAACACGGCAGTGCCCCTACTTCCTTAGGAGTTTGTGAAGTTTTGGCATGTCCTCTACAACTTGGTGACAAACGTCTAGAGATGTGTGGTGGGCAGTGTATTGACTGGCTGAATGACAGCCTGGTATGGAAACACCAATGCCGTTGAATGGATAATCTTACAAAAAGTAGAAGATGTGTCCCAGTCCATCCTGGGTAAAGCTCTCCCCAACACAGAACATCCACACAGAGTGTTGTCACAGGAAAGAAGCATCCATCATCAGGGACTCCCACCACCTAGATCATGTTCTGTTCACACTACTGCCATCAGGATGACAGTACAGGAGCCTCAGGACTCACACCTCCAGATTCAGGAACAGTGATTACCTGTCAACTATTGGGCTCTTGAACAAAAGAGGATAGCTTTACTTGCCCATCACTGAAATGCACCAGAACCTATGGACTCACTTTTAAGGATTCTTCATCTCATGCTCTCGGTATCTATTGCTTATTTATCTCATTTGTATTGGCACAGTTTGTTGTCTTTTGCATAATAGTGTAATGCCCAAGTTGGTGGAGTCTCTCATTGTTTCTATGGTTGTTTCTCTATTATAGATTTGAGTATGCCTGCAAGAAAATGAATCTTAGGGTTGTATATAGTGACTTACTTATACTTTGACAATAAATTTACTTTGAACTTTAAAAGCTGGAACATCAGCTCACAGCTTGTAAAATGTGCCACTGTGTGTACACGTGGTATCAGGAATATGTTGCTTCTCTAACAAATGTGCTTTAAAGTTCTGACATAAATGATATTTTAAATTGTAATGTCTAGAGTTGTCCAGAACTTTGTAATGAAACATAGAAAACCTACAGCATAATACGGGCCCTTCGGCCCACAGAGTTGTGCCAAACATGTCCCTACCTTAGAAATTACTAGGCTTACCTCTAGCCCTCTATCTTACTAAGCTCCATGTACTTATCTAAAAGTCTCTTAAAAGAGCCTATCGTATCCACCTCCACCACCATTGCCAGCAGCCCATTCCACACACTCACCACTCTCTGTGGGGGGGAAAAAAAACACAAACAACGTACCCCTGACATCTCTGTACCTACTCCTCAGCACCTTAAACCTGTATCCTCTTGTGGCAACCATTTCAGCCCTGGGGGGGGAAGCCTCTGACTATCCACACGATTAATGCCTCTCATCATCTTGTACAACTCTTATCAGGTCACCTCTCATCCTCCATCGCTCCATGGAGAAGAGGCCGAGTTGGCTCAACCTATTCTCATAAGGCATGCTCCTCAATCCAGGCAACATCCTTGTAAATCTCCTCTGCACACTTTCTATGGCTTCCACGTCCTTCCTGTATTGAGGCGACCAGAACTGAACACAGCACTCCAAGTGGAGTCTGACCAGGGTCCTATATAGCTGCAACATTACCTCTCGGCTCCTAAATTCAATTCCACGATTGATGAAGGCCAATACACCGTATGCCTTCTTAACCACAGAGTCAACCTGCGCAGCTGCTTTGGGTGTCCTATGGACTTGGACCCCAAGATCCCTCTGATCCTCCACACTGCCAAGAATCTTGCCATTAATACTATATTCTGCCATCATATTTGACCTACCAAAATGAACCACTTCACACTTATCTGGGTTGAACTCCATCTGCTGCTTTTCAGCCCAGTTTTGCATCCTCTCAATGTCCCGCTGTAACCCCTGACAGCCCTCCACACTATCCACAACACCTCCAACCTTTGTGTTATCAGCAAACTTACTAACCCATCTGTCCACTTCCTCATCCAGGTCATTTATAAAAATCGTGAAGAGTAAGGGTCCCGGAACAGATCCCTGAGGTACTCCACTGGTGACTGACCTCCATGCAGAATATGACCCATTTACAACCGCTTTTTGCCTTCTGTGGGCAAGCCAGTTTTGGATCCACAAAACAATGTCCCCTTGGATCCCATGCCTCCTTACTTTCTCAATAAGCCTTGCATGGGGTACCTTAGCACAGTGGTCCCCAACCTCTGAGCCGTGGACCAATACTGGGCTGCAAAGTGTGCAGTGGTAGCTGGACACACCCAGCACATCTTTAAGAAAAAAGCAAGCTAATTAATTAGGTGCCGCCCGGCACGTGAATGTCGGCCCAGATCAGAGGCTTGCTCTACGCAATCGGCAATTGCCTGTGATCTGGGCTGACATTTATGTGCTGGGCGGCACCTAATTAATTAGTTTGTTTATTTCGGTTTTTTTCTTAAAAGATGTGCTGGGTGCGTCCCGGCTACCTCTGCACCCCTGCATGCTTCGTGGCCTGGAGATTGGGGACCACTGCCTTCGCAAATGCCTTGCTGAAATCTACTGTTCTTCCTTCATCAATGTGTTCAGTCACATCCTCAAAATTCAATCAGTCTCGTGCATGACCTACCCTTTACAAAGCCATGCTGCCTACTCCTAATCATATTATACCTCTCCAAATGTTCATAAATCCTGCCGCTCAGGATCTTCTCCATCAACTTACCAACCACTGAGCTAAGACTTACTGGTGTATAATTTCCTGGGCTATCTCTACTCCCTTTCTTGAATAAAGAAACAACATCTGCAACCCTCCAATCTCCAGAGTCTCTCCCGTCCCCATTGATGATGCAAAGATCATCGCCAGAGGCTCAGCAATCTCATCCTTTGCCTGGGGTACATCTCATCCGGTCCCGGCGATTTATCCAACGATGCTTTCCAAAAGCTCTAGCATATCCTCTTTCTTAATATCTACATGCTCAAGCTTTTCAATCTGCTGCAAGTCATCTCTACAATCACCAAGATCCTTTTCCATAGTGAATACTGAAGTAAAGTATTCATTAAGTACCTCCGCTATTTCCTCCGTTTCCATACATACTTTCCCACTGTCACACTTGATAGGTCCTATTCTTTCACATGTTATCCTTTTACTCTTCACATACATGTAGAATACCTTGGGGTTTTCCTTAATCCTGCCCGCCAGGGCCTTCTCATGGCCCCTGCTGGCTCTCCTAATTTCCTTCTTAAGCTCCTTCCTAATAGCCTTATAATCTTCTAGATCTCTAATATTGCCTAGCTCTCTGAACCTTTTGTAAGCTTTTCTTTTCTTGACTAGATTTATTATAGCCTTTGTACACGGTTCCTGTACCCCTACCATAACTTCGCTGCCTCATTGGAGCATACCTATGCAGAACTCCACACAAATATCCCCTGAATAGTTGCCAAGTTTCTTCTGTAATTTTCCCTGAGAACATTTGTTTCCAATTTAAGCCTCCAGTTTCTTGCCTGATAGCCTCATAATTCCTCTTCCTCCAATTAAAGGCTTTTCTAACTTGTCTGTTCCTATCTCTCACCAATGCTATGGTAAAGAAGATAGAATTATGATCACTATCTCCAAAATGCTCTCCCACTGAGAGATCTGACACCTGACCAGGTTCATTTCCCAATATCAAATCAAGTACAGCCCCTCTTCTTGTTGGCTTATGTACATATCGTGTCAAGAAACCATCCTGAACACACCTAACAAACTCCATCCCATCTAAATCCCTTGCTCTAGGGAGATGCCAATCGATATTTGGGAAATTAAAATCTCCCATCACGGCAACTCTGTTATTATTACACCTTTGCAGGATCTGTTTCCCTATCTGCTCCTCGATATCCCTGTTACTATTGGGCAGCCTATATTTAAAAAAAAACACCCAGTAGAAATATTGACCCTTTCTTGTTCCTAACCCCCACCCACAGAGACTCCGTAGACAATACCTCCATGGCATCCATCTTTTCTGCAGCCATGACACTATCTCTGATCAACACTGCCACACCCCCGCCTCTTTTGCCTCCTTCCCTGTAACTCTCTGAAGCATCTAAACCCCAGCATTTGAAGTAACTATTCCTGTCCCTGAGCTATCCAAGTCTCTGTAATGGCCACCACATCATATCTCCAAGTACTGATCCACGCTCTAAGCTCATCCGCTTCGTTCACAATAATCCTTAAGATAAAATAGACACATCTCAAACCTTCGGTCTGAGAGCATCCCTTCTCTATCCCCTGCCTATCCTCCCTCTTGCACTGTCTACAAGCTTTCTCTATTTGTGAGCCAACCTCCTACTTCCCCAGTCTCTTCAGTTCGGTTCCCACCCCCCAACAATTCTAGTTTAAACTTACTGTCGCGTGGCACAAGCAGTAATCCCAAGATTACTACCTTTGTGGTCCTGCTTCTCAACTTCCTTCCTAACTCGCTGTAGTCTTTTTTCAGGACCTCTTCGCTTTTCCTACCTATGTCATTGGTACCAATATGTGCCACGATCTCTGGCTGTTCTCCCTCCCACTGCAGGATATCTTGGATGCAATCTGAAACATCCTGGACCCTGGCACCTGGGAGGCAAACTACCATCTGAGTTTCTTTCCTGCGTCCACAGAATTGTCTGCCTGACCCCCTAACTATAGAGTCCCCTATTACTGCTGCCATCCTCTTCCTTTCCCTACCCTTCTGAGCCACAGGGCCAATGGGTACAAATAGCTGAGCAAAATTCAAATACAGTATGGGATATGACTTCTAATGTAAAATCTTTAAGATCAAAAAAGATTTTTGGATAGATTTTAAAACAAAGCATTTTTAAGTTACTCCATGCTTCCTCTGAAGTTGAGATTTCTTAACTTAACCATATTTTAAGAAATCTCTTATTCTAGTACTTTAACAATTGGATGCTATTATTTTCAGGCTGGCATTTATTTGGCAATTGGAGAAACAGAATATTGGAATTCCCTACCTAATTGTTCTGTGAGACAACATTAATTATGTGAAATGTAGTGGGTTAAGAAGGCAATTCACTGCTAACTAGACTTGCAAGTACAACCTACATTCTACTGAAATAATCTTTGGACTGAATGACTGAGGATTCTTAATGAGAAGAGTTGAATAAAGGAGCTAAGTAATGAACAATAAGCCAAGGAGCACAGTTGAAAGAGCTTGCAGCTAGATCGAATGATATAAAATCAACACTCTACTGTGAATCTGAAACAAAATATGCTGGAAGTCAAATGATTTTTTTTAAATGGAAAGCTGGAGAAGATTTTATTGGTTGCTTGTACACAGTGGGGTGAAAAGACTGGTGCATGTATAATCATTCGAGGCTGAAGGAAATTGCAGAGGTGCGGTGGAATGGGGAATGAAGCTATAGGTAATGGTTTGAGAGAAAATGAGCAATTCTTTGAATCACTAAAAATTCAAAATAAGGGTCAGTTGGATGGTTAAAATATTGTGAATGTTTTTTTCCTTGTGGCATTTTCAGACTTTTATTTAAAATATTTCCAGAGAAATGTTAATTTTGATATTAACTTCAGTTTAAAAGCTAAATAAAACCAGATGAGTAAACCACTCCTCAAGTCATGACTAACATTATGTTGTTGGGCTCTCCATTTAATATCCACATCTGTTATTTGTGGGTGACCGTATTCGAACAAATTCAGCTGTCATCAGTAGATAACCTAGTCTGTTATGAGCATGGTCTTTGGATACAGATTTGATTTTTGACAGGTGTTTAAAGCTGTGGAAGAGTGCTCAAATTTTTTTAATGTGGGTTCGTTGTTAACTTCGTTTTTAATTGAATTGAAGCAAATAGATAAATAGTGCACCTGCTAAGTGTCATTGCTATAGCTTTTTCATGACGAAGCTACAGTACCATTTTACTAAATTCAGAATCAGGTTTATTATCACCGGCATGTCGTGAAATTTGTGTGGCATGTGGCCAAGTGGTTAGGGCGTTGGACTAGTGATCTGAAGGTCATGGGTGTAAGCCTCAGCCGGGGCAGTGTGTGTGTGTGTTTTTGAGCAAGGCACTTAACCACACAACGCTCCTGTCTACCCAGCTGAGAATGGGTACCGGCAAAAATTCTGGGGGTTAACCTCACAATAGACTGATGTCCTATCTGGGGGGTGGGGGTGGGGGAGAGGGTCTCATACACTCAGTCGCTTCATGCCATGGAAATCGGCATAAACACTGGCTTGATGGGCCACAAGGCTCGTGACAGATTTTAATCTGAAGCTACCATTTTACTAAATTTAGAATCAGGTTTATTATCACTGGCATGTGTCGTTAAATTTATTAACATAGCAGTAGCAGTTCAATGCAGTACATAATATAGAAGAAAAATAATAAATCAATTACAGCGTACATATATGCAATAGATTAAAAATAGTGCAAAAAAAACCCAAATAATATATACTAACAAGGTGAGGTAGTGTTCAAGGGTTCAATGTCCATTTAGGAATCGGATGGCAGAGGGGAAGAAGCTATTCCTGAATTGCTGAATGTGTGCTTTCAGGCTTCTGTATCTCCTACCTGATGGTAACAGTGAGAAAAGGGCATGCCCTGGGTGCTGGAGGTCCTTAATAATGGACGCTGCCTTTCTGAGACACTGATCCTTGAAGATATCCTGAGTACTTTGTAGGCTGGTACCTAAGGTGGAGCTGACTAAATTTACAACCCTCTAAAGCTTTCGGTCCTGTGCAGTAGCCCCCCCCCCCCCCAATACCAGACAGTGATGCAGCCTGTCAGAATGCTTTCCATGGTACAACTATAGAAGTTTTTGAGTGTATTTGTTGATATACTGAACCTCTTCAAACTTCTAATGAAGTATAGTCACTGTCTTGCCTTCTTTATAACTGCATTGATATGTTGGGAGCAGGTTAGGTCCTCAGAGATTTTGACATCCAGGAACTTGAAACTGCTCACTTTCTCCACCTCTGATCCCTCTGTGGATTAGTATGTGTTCCTTCGTCTTACCCTTCCTGAAGTCCACAATCAGCTCTTTCATCTTACTGACATTGAGTGCCAGGTTGTTGCTGCGACACCACTCCACTAGTTGGCATATCTCACTCCTGTATGCCCTCTCATCACCACCTGAGATTCTACCAACAATGACTGTATCGTCAGCAAATTTATAGATGGTATTTGAGCTGTGCCTAACCACGTAGTCATGTGTATACTGAGAGTAGAGCAGTGGGCTAAGCTCACAACCCTGGAGGTGCACCAGTGTTGATCAACAGTGAGGAGGAGATGTTATCACCAATCCACACAGATTGTGGTCTTCCGGCTAGGAAGTTAAGGATCCAATTGCAGAGGGAGGTACAGAGGCCCAGGTTCTGTAACAGAGAAGCTTGTATACTTCTCGTTTGCTGCAAACATGCACTCTCTATTGAATTTTTACAATTGATTATGTCTGGAATTTGGTTAACTTGTGTTTATTGAAATTCAGCATTTGGCCACTGAACTTATCCGTGTCATTGAAAATGAAGATTAACAAAGAAATAGTTTGAGAGGTAACATAGTTTCAGATTTGTGATATTTACAAAGACCAAATGTTTGAGTTTTAACAGTATAGCAATGATAACAGACCAATGACCTTGCTGATCAACATTTTTGATGGACAGCTGATTAAATTATTCAGATTGCGGCACTATAACTATTGCTTTATGAATTTAAAGGCTGACTTTGGAAAATAAACATTTTAAAATTTAGATTCTGTGGTATTTCAATTTTAACTGATTCTCTTTCATTTACTTCCTAACTTTCATACTATAACCAGTCAGATCATCAAAACTCTAAGAGCAAGAAGGTATCATGCTATTATAGATTCATAGGTTTTTTTTGGGTTATTGGTATAAATAAACAGATATTTATACCAGTGATATCATGCACTTTGCTGCTGGTATAAAGAATACTTGGTTATTCTATAAAGCAGGGTTTCTCAACCAGGGTTCTGCAAGAGGTCGCTAGGGGTCCTGTGAGAGATGGTGATTTTTTAAAAATTGCAGCACTCACTGCGGTGGGCAGTGACTGAGCAGCCCCGTTAGCAATCTCGTTAGAGTTCTCTCAGCCCTGTATGGCACTGCACAGTAGGACAATGTTTATTTGGTTGAGTCGATTCTCAGTTTTTGATGCGGGTGGCTGTTGATAATTGGTGAGCGCCGCATTGCACGGAGGGTAGGACAATTGGCTGATCAGAAGTGTGAAGTGTGTTTTCTGAGCATTGAATTAACTCACCCAACTTGGGCTGTAATGTCAGCCTCTCCCTCCCAAATTACCACCCCCAAATTCCCCTTGCGTGCCACCGAATGACTTGTGGGAGCGAGCAAACTCTACTGGTGTAGCAGAAAATTAGAGGGAAATTCTTGTTCTAAAGAAGGAATTTTTTTACATGCCGTGACTCAGCTGCTGGCCTGCTGTTTTGCTGTTGTTGTAGACATGGATTGTGTAAATTGGATTTAAAAGAAAACTGAATCTTTGGAAAAATTATGTTACAAAAGGAAATCTTCAAATGTTTCCACTGCTACTTGGGCTTGACAGTAAAGGAGGATGTCAGAAAGTCTCGAATCTTATTGAAAACCACCTCGAAGAACTGCAGAACAAAATTGAACAGTATTTTTCCTCCCTTTCAACATAAGTGAGAGACCCTTTCTCTGAATCTTCTGCTCAGCCTGAGAACTTGAATTTGAGAGAAGAGGAAGAACTTTGTGAGCTGCAGTCTGTGCACTCAGTGAGATTTACTGACCTGTCTCTGGACAAGTTTTGGATTCCTGTGTAAGAAAAGTCGTCTTCTATTCATTGGAAGGCAATGAACATTTTGCTGTAGTTTTCAACTCCTTACATGTGTGAGCAAGCTTTTGTTTTTGTTTAACAAGCATCAAAAGCAAGGATAGAAATTGTCTTATTTCAGTTGAAGGTGAAATCCATGTGTGCTTATCTCTGGTTTTATCAGAATTGAGCATTTGTGCAGCAAAAAAAACAAGCCCAGGTCTCACATGCTAGATCTATATTTGACCCTGATCATGTCACTTGGTAAGAAAATGTTTTCTTTCAAAGTCACGTATAAAATTCTCTTGGGTTATTTTTTATTCCTATTGCTTTGGCTTGTAGTTTTTTAGTCCCTTTACTATTCAAGATTGTCAATAAATTTTCATGTTGTAAACAGAATCAATTAAAATCAATTTACAACCTGTATTTAAATTTACCAAGCCTACATTTAGAAAAATTAAATTCCATTTTTGGCTTAAGCCAGTTATTTAACAGAAGTTTATTATGTTTGCCTTATGAGTGTTAAATTCTATGGAAAGGAAAGAAAGATTAATTTCGAGAGGTAAGCTAAGCTTAACTGTCTGTTTTTGTTTTTCAAGAAAGGTTGGCTAAAAATTCATTCTCTACTCAAAAGAGTATTGACACTATTTTTGGATTGTTATATCTACTTGCATCATACAGCGGGGTGCTATTTTCAATTACCTGATGAGGTAACCATGGCCTTTGGCCAGGAGCAGAAATTGTCAGGTGGTGCCTAGCCTTTATAGAGTTTTTGACCTTTAACCACTGCACTCGCCATTTGATGGGTCAGCAATGGTGGCTAAGTCACTGCCCATCTGCTCCTGACTTCTAGTTCAACTCCTCTTGCCTGCTCCATATCCAGCAAGAGGCTCTTCTTGCTTCCTCCCCCATACTGCAAGCTGCTTGGTTCTTGCTCTTTTCATGAAGCCCAGTTCAGACAGCAGCTTCCATTCGACCTTGCTAGGAATCCTCTACAGCCAGATCTCCATGGGATATAGCAACATCTGCATTCTTCGTCCCTGCACTCCTGGACTAAGGATTGGTACTTCAGGGCCTTCTTCTCTTGAACCTCCTCGCATCCTTCCTTCTATGTTACTGTGAGCTCCACCAGAATGATTTTCTTGTCTTTGGGAGACCACAGCACGACGTCTGGTCGAAGTGTGGTTTTCACCATCTCTGGGAACTGCAGCTTCCTTCCCACATCGATCCTCATCTCCCATGATTTAACAGTTTTCAGCAGATTGGATTTTGGCCTCTTTGATATGACTGGTGTGGCCCTCTCCTTGATGAAAATGACTGCCATGTTTGCCTCTCTGCCAGCTGGTTTTTTTTTTATATATTCCTCTCCTGCTCCAGTGTGACTCAACTCCATTGCCTGCAATACCCACCTTTCGTCCTCATGGTTCTGTACCTCTCGCTGGACCATGTCCCCCCCCCCCCCCCCCGCAATCTCATAGGATGTGTGCAGAGTCGGGGCCTTGCTGTCCCAACCATGGGTTGCCAGTGATGTGTCTCAATTGCAGGGAGCTTACTGCCTGGTCCATGGCCTAGTTGGTGGCCCATTTTCACTGGATTTTTGTTGTGACTCTTGCTTGGTTTGTTAGCTTGTCATCATGGCCCCTCAGAGTTAACACAACTCTACACTTTGCCACCTTGAACTCCTCCACTTCTGAAGACAATGGGAGCTGTAGCTGGCCTGATCTTGTGTAGAGCCCCACTGAAGAAAAACTTGGGGGGGGGGGAGGGGGTTTCCCAGCCACCTCCTTGGGTGCTTGTTGACTTTGCTCTCAATGCCTTCTACAGTAGTCATGGGGAACTTGTACACTGTGAAAAGCTAGAGCAGCCTTGGTAATAGACTATGTTAGTAGAGCCATGTCTTAAATTTACCAAGGAGTCTGACTTTGTCAATCTTCTTCAGCCACTCTTCATTCTGCTTGACAGTGTCGGTGATGTTGGTACTGTCTATCATTGCTGGATTAAACCACTTTCCAAGACACTTTAGCAGATTATCCTCTGTGGTTGGAATGACTTCTCTTTGTATTTGAAGACTGAACTTGCTAGTAACCTTGCCCTTTTTGATTGCCATGCCTTGTCTGGGTTTCCAATATCCTCCTTGCTTGGACATGGGTTAGAGTGGTTACCATTATGTCATCCATGAACCCCATATTGCAGGTTGTTGGATGCCAGTCTCCATCACTGGGCTTTGAGTTATGTCTGCTGCTGTTGCTATGAGGAGATTCATATCCATAGCAAACAAGTTGGGGGAAAATGATACAGCCTGTTGGAATCCCTTTTTGGAGGTCTTGCCACCTGGTTGTAAAGTGGGCTGAAGTGAAGCGTAGCTTGAACCCTACTAGGTAGCTAGTGATCGTGTCTTGCGTTACTGGCGGGATAATGTAGTGGTCCAGGCCAGCTGGATGAGGACTTGTGGAATTGATCCATTGGTGTTGGCTAGATCTAACCAGACAACTTACTGTTAGGCATCCTTTCTTCTGCCTGGTCTTGCGGACCAATTCGCTGTTTACTGATCACGCTAACATACCATGAGTTGTAGCTATAATAATTTTTATGAAGGGGTTCCCTCAGACCTCAAAATTGTTTCAAGTATTCCTCCAGGGCAAAAAAGGTTGGGAAAAGGTTGCTGTAAAGACAGGACATAATTCTATCACCAAAAGAGTAACTCTGGCAATTGGGTTTTTAAAAAAAAAAAAAAAAAAAAAAAAAAAAATTGAACCTGCTGGAAAAGAGAAACAAAAAGCTGCAAGATCTCAGGAGGACAGACGGCATCTGTGGAGAGAGAGAGAGAGAGAGGAAAACATTATTTCAAGTAATTGATCTTCCAATCTATTCAGATGAATGGTCATTGACTTGAATGTTGATCTGTTTCAATCTCTGGATGCTACCTGATCTGAATTTTTCCAGCTATTATGATCGTTATGTTAACTTGCTGTGTTAGCAAAGCTTTATTGAAGTCAGAATAAACTTCCTTTTCATGGTACTTGCTTTATGTGGTGTGCTCTAAGTTATCCACAATATTGATTGGCATTGTTATTTTGTTATACAAGATCTTTTTTGCAGCCTGCAGTTAACAGGAAGTTTTGCTGCAAACTGATGATACAATCAACATTTTACAGTTCAATTTTCTGATTAGTTTTGATTTTTTTTTCCATTTTTGGTTTAATTTAACAATTGCTGATGGAGAGGTGGGTACTATTTTCTTTGCTGAACTCAGTCACCAGTTGGCAGTAACATGCTTATGGAGGAATGACATACTCAGTAAATAAGCTATTGTCAGTTGTGGTACAACATTCTCACTTTCACTGGGCTTTGGCACACCGTGGCTATGTGCCAAGGATTAGAGTTTAACTTGTAACCATTGATATGAGTGAATGTACAGCATCCCTTGGATAGTGAGAACTTAACAGCCATTTAGTGCTTTTGCGAATACATTGAAGCATGGGGAATAATAATCCTGCAGTACATTTTTTCTCCAGTCCTGATGAAAGGTCTCGGCCCAAAACGTCAACTGTACTCGTTTCCATAGATGCTGCCTCACCTGCTAAGTTCCTCCAGCAGTTTGTGTGTGGTATCTTAATATGTGTGAATTGCTTCAAAATTCAGACATTTCACAATGTATTTTGTTACTGCTGATTAAAAAAGAAATTTTGCTAAAATTAGTTTTTTGTGTATTTATAAAAACATTGATGTACAGTTGATCTATTGGATACATGTTCAAAAATTTAAAATGTGGACATCATCCAACATTAAGCCGTCATCAAATTTATTATAAACTCAAGATTATTTACTTATTTAACATGATGTACTTCTATTTCTGTTTTAGTAGTGTAAAACTGTAAATTGATCTTGTTACTTTTTAAGGACATTTATTAACATTAAGCTGTGGTCTGGCATGATTTTGCAAAGGTAGACTGGTAAGTCTTATCAAATTTTGCATTAATTCTTTGGTCTTTAGCTTGCTGTGAAATGAGGGCAGTTCAGTACCAAATTGCGGTGCAGGTCTTTATTCCTATATTGGAAAGCTTGATGCACTGACACAATTATAGAAATCACAGATTTGTCATTGGAGTTCCACTTGCAATTTCCAGGCTGCACTCCAACACAGAACATTGCATGTGAATCTGGCAACTTATCATAAACTTGCGCTGGTACCCATCCAGTTACATTCAATGATCTGTCCACTGAAATTTGCCAGATCAGACTTGACAGTCTAGTAGCTGTCATTGGAAAAATGTTGGAATCCCATTAAGACAACAGAGCTGTAGAAGCTAGAAATGCAATTTACATGAGTTACTGTTTTTTTGAATAAGGGAATAGTGTTTGATATCCTTTCTTTGATTTTGACAATGGATCTACCAGAGTGGATGTAGGTAGTTGGATATAGTGGATATAGGTAGTGCATTTGGATCTCCATAAATCATTCAATTAAAGTGCCACAAAATTTTACTATAAAATATAGAGGCTCGTTATATTGGAGATATTCCATTAGCATAGAGTAAGGATTAGTGCCTAACTGAAAATAGCTACGTAGAAAACTTCTGAAATGTAAATCTGATCAATTGTATCTGCAAAGAAAGTAAGTTTCAATTTCAGATGGATGACCTTTTCTTCAGAGCTGTCATGTTCTCACAAATTAGATGTTTGTTATCTGAAGTTATTTTTGTATTGTTCTGACTTGAAAGCTGTAATGTACCATCAGAATATGAGGTTTTGTTTCTCAAGATGATATTGATTTTTGTTAAAATATAGGAATCTAATGACAATCAAAAAATTTGGGGGGGGGATAACTTTGAAGCTTGTAAAAATTAACAGAATGATCCACTGAATGTCAGGGATGCAAGTGGGAAAGAAAGTGAATAGAATAAATGAATAGTAATAGCTGAAACAATAGAACTTTTAGGGTGTTCTTGATTTGGATATAGAGGAGGAGGTGGAAGTAGGTTACGTGTTGTGGTTTTGAAGCAAAGATCTCTAAGGGGAAAGAAGATAGTGACTATGGTACTGGCCGGATGCTTATCGATGTCCAGAGTGTTAAGAAGTGCCAAAATTGGCGACAAGTCTTTGCCAGGTAGAAATCAGTACCCCAAACAGCAACTGTCTACAAGTTTGATCATAGTGGGATTGATCCTTTTTTCCTGCAATTTGACCTATAACTCATGGGGTGCTGCAGGGATTAATGCTGGGCCTTTGTTTATAATCTATATTAATATCTTGAATAAGTGGGCTGAATCTGTTAAATTGCTGATGGTCCAAAAATAGATTGGAAAGTGAGTGGTGCAGGGAATATGAAATCTGTGAGAGGTCTGTTTATTAGTGGGTTTGCGTGGGCAAAAGCTTGACAGTAATGTGTAGAATAAGAGTATGTAAGATCAACTTTGGGAGAAAGATTTAAAAAGTATATGGTTTACAGGAAGACGATTCCAAAGAACTACAGTCCTCAGACTTGTTTTAAATGGGTGACCCTTATTCTGAAATAATGCTAGCAGTGTGATTCTCTGTAAGGGGAAAAGTTCTCACAATGTTACCTTGTCAAGCATGCTCAGAATCCAATGTGGTACAAAAAAGATTTTCTCTCATTCTAAACTCCCAATGAGTACATGCGCATTTTCCTCAATCATCCCATTGGCTCGATCCCTCTCAGTGGTTGCTTCAGATCACTTTATGCACAATTTCTCACATTGGAACCAAAGTGACCTTCTGTCCATGCTTCGTGCCCTTCATAATATAAATTGCTATTAAAACTGATCCATAGAACATTGAATAGTACAGCACACTACAGGCCCTTCGGCCCACAAGGTTGTGCCGACCCTTAAACCCTGCCTCCCATATAACACCACACCTTAAATTCTCCATATACTTGTCTAGTAGTCTCTTAATTTTCACTAGTGTATCTGCCTCCACCACTGACTCAGGCAGTGCATTCCATGCACCAACCACACTCTGAGTAAAAAAAAAACACCTTCCTCTAATATCCACCTTGAACTTCCCACCCCTTACCTTAAAGCCATGTCCTCTTGTATTGAGCAGTGGTGCCCTGGGGAAGAGGCGCTGGCTGTCCACTCTATCTGTTCCTCTTAATATCTTGTATACCTCGATCATGTCTCCCCTCATCCTCCTCCTCTCCAAAGAGTAAAGCCCTAGCTCGCATAAATTATAGGTTCTTGTCAAAAACAATAAAAATGTCTCTTTGACACATTAGACTTATTGCAACATATTAGCAACTTATTAAGAATGCATTTTCAATCAAGTTTTGTACTACTTTGAATTCTTTTAAAATTTGAAGTAGCCTATACAGAATATGTGTAGCTCCAGGAAAAGGGGGTTAGAGGCTAGGAATCCCATTTCAAGGTAATATCACCTAACTTTGCCGTAGAATTTCTATAATGCTCAAGTCAGGAGTGTGATGGACTACCCCTCACTTGCAAGTAATAAGAAGCTCAACACCTTACAAGATGTAGCAGCCCACTTGATAGATAATCAGTGTATATTAAGAGCAGTTTATACCATAGACAGAATCCACTGCAGTGACTCCTTAGCCAGCATCTTCTAAACAAACACCCTCTGCCAGGTAGGACTAGGGCAGCAACAACTGAGAACACCACCTGGAAGTAAACTCCAAGCCATACCCTATTACGATTTGTAAGTATATCACTGTTCCTTCATTGTTGCTGGATCAAAATTCTAGAACTCTCTCCTTAATATACCCACACCTCAAGGCCCCAGAGCGGTTCAAGAGGGCAATTCACCACCTCTTCTCAAAGAGCCAATAGAGATGGGCAAGTAAGTGCTGGCTCAACCTGCGAAGACCACATTTATTGACTGAATATTTTTAGAAAATGTTTAGGTAGGTTTTTGTCCATTGATGTTAAATTTTATATCTACATTAACATTACGGAAAAAAAATAGAGCACACCAAAAGCTATTATTAATTACCTGAATGCCTAATTATTTTGGGATCCATGCTATAACAGATTAAAACTATCAAGGGCATAATTAATTTCATTTTTGAATTCCCATAATGTTTCAGATTAGGTTGTAGTAAACTGGGTTTTGTAACAAAGGAAGGCCATGTTCAGAGAATAGTTTGCTAATACCCCGCAAAAAAATTCAATAATTTTTTACTTCATTTGAAACAATATGATCCACACTCAGTGTGCTTAGCCCACTGCTGTACACTCTCTATACCTATGACTGTGTGGTTAGTCATAGCTCAAATGCCATCTATAAATTTGATGATGACACAACCATTGTTGGCAGAACCTCAGATTGAGACGAGAGGGTGTACAGGAGCGAGATATACCAGCTAATTAAGTGGTGTCGCAGCAACGACCTTATACTCAATGACAGTAAGCCCAAAAAGCTGATTGTGGCCTTCAGAAAGGGTAGGACAAGAGAACATGAACCAATCATTATAAAAGGATGAGAAGTGGAGACAGTGAGCAATTTTAAGTTCCTGGTGTCAAGATCGATGAGGATCTGACCTGGTCCTGACTTATTGATGCCGCTATAAAGTAGGTAAGACAGTGGCTATATTTCATTAGGAGTTTGAGGAGATTTGGTGTCACCAAAAACACAAACTTCTACAGATATGCTGTGGGGAGTATTCTGACAGTCTGCATCACTGTCTGGTATAAGGAAGGGCTACTACACAGGGATTCTTCCTAATTGCTCACCTTCCTGATTTAACCATTCTTCTTTGGCTTTTTGACATAAGCTTTTAACTTTTTTTATCTAAGGACTTATATTCTATAGGATTTGCTTTCTTCTGTCTCCTTCCATTAGATTCTTGATTTCATCTGTCATCCATTTATTCTTTATGCTTTTTTCTTGTTTAGGAATCACTGACTTTGCTGATGACAAGGCGTCCTTTAGAGAGTTAAACTTGATTTCTACGTGATTGCTTCAACAGATTCTATTTCTAGACTTTTAAATCTATTCCTTCAATTGTAAATTTTTGTCTTAAGTTTTCTTTGATGAATTGTGAGTAGTCAAGGGATTGTTCAAGTTTTTGCTTCTTTAGTTTTTTAGGTTTTGCTTTTACATGACGTATTACTGGGTTATGGTCACTATTACAATCTGCACCTGGACATGGTTTGCATTGAGTCACTGAGTTTCTAAATCTTTGGTTGATAGTAATAAAGTCAGTTTGATTTCTGGTGTTATCACCTGGACTTTTCCAGGTCCATAAGCGTCTTGAATGGTTTTTAAAGTAGTTATTCATAATGACCTGATTATTCATCTTATACCATTCTACCTATTTCTCACCTCTTTCATTTCTTTCCCCTAGTCCAAATTTTCCGATAGTATTTCCATCAGCACCTTGTCCTACATTTGGATCTCCCATGACAATAACAATATCTTGAAATTTGCATCCATTCTTTGCTTGTTCAAGCTCTTCATAGAATTTATTTATATCCTCATTTGTTTCATCCGTTGTTGGTACATATACCTGTATAACTGCTAAATCAAATGGTTGTCCTCTGAATCTAACAAGGAGCACTCTTTCTGATATTGCCCAATGTACTAAAATACTTTTTTGCCATGTTTTCATTCTTAAGAAATTCCTACTCCATTAGTATGGGATGTTCCACAAGAATAGTGTTTTATTTCTATTCTGACATGTTCCAGCACCTGTCCAATGAACTTCGCTAATTCCCATGATGTTAATCTTTTCATTTATCACATTGTCCAATCTTCCTGCTTGATACAGTGTTCTTACATTTCAAGTGGCAATACTTTTCTTTTGTGTTATTTGAATTTTATGAGTAGTAGCTTGATGATGGTCGGGCATCCCCTGCTGCCCAGAATCAACCCTACCAAGCGAAGTATCTTCAGATTTGTCTTGAAGATCCTCTTGACACTGTTGTTATACGATACATTTTGAGTTTGACCATGGTTTTCTTAGCAAATAGATTGTAGGAACCCTAGTGTCTAGCAACAATGGTTTGCTATTGCCTTCCGTTGGGCAAACTGAAGAGGTCGCCGTTTTTCTTCCCAAATGTTCATCTGCCTGTACCATAGCTGTTGACATTTGAGGTCGTAGGTCACCTGCCTTCTCTGTCATAAGTTCAGTTACTGAACCTGCCTGTTCCTCCGTTGGCCTTGGCTCGTATCTTGAGCAGGAACCCTTGCAGGTGCTACCATTCTGGGTCAGAGCGGCCCTGGGAGTAATGAATGCCTAAGGGGTAACTCCACTTCCCCAAAGGCCTGTAAGTCCCCAGTCAGAGCCTCGTCACCAGTTGCAGTTTAGAGTCATAATAAGAGACAAAGTTGGTGGTGAAAACATCAGTAATTTTAGTTATGTGTATGACACTGTGTTAATTGCAAGTACGGAGGAAGAACTACAAAACTTAATTGATACAGTTGTTGAAGAAAGTGCAAAAATGGGTCTATCTATCAATTGCAAAAAGACAATGTATGGTGATATCCAAAAAGGAGGAGAATCCTGTCTGCAGGCTGAGAATAAATGGGGAAAACATAAAACAAATACAGAACTTTTGCTACTTAGGAAGCTGGGTGACTTCAGATGGCAGGTGCGACATGGACATCAAAAGAAGAACAGGGATGGCAAAAGACACCTTTACAAAAATGAACAGTATACTGACCGCCACTAAACTAGGCATGACAACCTGCCTCAGAGCACTAAAATGTTACATTTATCCAGTTATGTTATATGGCTCAGAATGTTGGACAATATCTAGTAACATGAGGAAACGAATTGAAGCAGCAGAGATGTGGTTTTTGAGGAGGATGCAAAGAATATCATGGATGAAACGAATATCTAATGAGGATGTCATGAACAGAGCAAGCACAAAAAGAGAAATAATGTATGAGATCATGAAAAGGCAATGTGACTTCATTGGACATGTGATTAGGAAAGAGGAGTTAGAATGCATGGTAATTATGGGAAAGATTGAAGGGAAGAAATCAAGAGGAAGTTAAAGACAAATGATGATGGAGACAGAAGCCAGAGACCTGGAAATGAATACCAATGAATTGATCCACTTGACCCGAAACAGGAGTGTGTGGGCCATGGCAGTCAAAGCTCAAACTGGGCATGGCACCTGATGATGATGACTACACAGGACCGAAAGAAGCTGCAGAAAGTTGTAAAATTATCAGCTTTATCTTGGTACTTGCCTCCATGGTGTCCAAAACACCTTCAAGCAGCAATGCCTCAGAAAGATGGTGTCCATCATTAAGGACCCCATCACCCAGGATCTGCCCTCTTCTCATTGTAGCCGTTAGGAAGGAGGTACAGAAACCTGAAGAGAGACACTCAGCGATTCAGGAACAGTTTCTTCCCCTCTGTCACCTGATTTCTAAATGTTCATTGAACCCATGAACACTAGCTCATTTTTATTATTTCTGGGGATTTTGCACTATTTTTAATTTAACTAATATGTATATATACAGTGGCATACAGAAGTTTGGACACCCCTGGTCAAAATTTCTGTTCCTGTGAATAGCTAAGCGAGTAAAAGATGAACTGATTTTCAAAAGGCATAAAGTTAAAGATGACACATTTCTTTAATATTTTAAGCAAGAAAACTTTATTTCCATCTTTTACAGTTTCAAAATAACAAAAAAGGAAAAGGGCCTAAAGCAAAAGTTTGGGCACCCTGCATGGCAGTATTTAGTAACACTCCTTTTGGCAAATATCTCAGCTTGTAAATGCTTTTTGCAGCCAGCTGAGAGTCTTTCAATCCTTGTTTGGGGTATTTTCACCCATTCTTCCTTGCAAAAGGCTTCTAGTTCTGTGAGATTCTTGGGTGGTCTTGCATGCACTGTTCTTTTGAGGTCTATCCACAGATTCTCGATGATATTTAGGTCGGGACTGTGAGGGCCGTGGCAAAACCTTCAGCTTGTGGCTCTTGAGGTAGTCCATTGTGGATTTTGAGGTGTGTTTAGGTTCATTATCCTGTTGTAGAAGCCATCCTCTTTTCACTTCAGCTTTTTTACAGACGGTGTGATGTTTGCGTCCAGAATTTGCCGGTATTTAATTGAATTCATTCTTCCCTCTACCAGTAAATGTTCCCCCAGCCACTGGCTGCAACGCAAGCCCCAAAGCATGATCGATCCACCCCCGTGATTAACAGTTGGAGAGGTGTTCTTTTCATGAAATTTTGTACCCTTTTTTCTCCAAACATACCTTTGCTCATTGCGGCCAAAAAGTTTTATTCAAAAGGTTCAAAGGAACATCTAAACAAGCCTGATGCATTTTGGAAACAAGTCTTGTGGACTGATGAAGTTAAAATAGAACTGTTTTTCTTTTGAAATAAAAATCTGTTGATGAATTTTAATCTATGCTATTAAATTACGCCCAATACTACATCCTCAAATCTTAAGTGGTCCTTTGGACCTTGGAGAAATCCATCTGAAACTCCTAGTATACCATATACACTTGTTCCACCTTAAATATTCTACTACATTAATCTTAAAAGAACTGTAATAAATTAAAGAAACAATTTCCCTTAATAAACCTAATTTACAATATCTAAATATTGTATCCTTTTATTGTAGATTTACCAATTTTCCAACTATTGATCCTAAACTGGTCAGTAGTTTCCTGTTTTCTCTCTCCCTCCCTTAAATAGTGGGGCTATTTTCTACCTTCAATTTGCAGGAATCATTAGAAAATTTATAGAACTTTGGGAAATGGAAGCTAAAGCCTCCAATATCTTTTTAACTGTTTCTCTGAAAACTCTGGGATGAGATCATCTGGTCCTTAGAATTTATCAGTTTTGCATCAGTAGTTAGTTTATTTTAAACTAATAATTTATTTTAATAATTTGCACTAGATTCTTGATTTCTGGCATTTTTGAGAAATTTGCAGACTTGAGTGACCTCTGCAAATTTTCTTTTCCTCAATGATTAATTCTGTTATTGCTATCAGAGACCACACTTGCCCCACTAGTCTTTTCTTTTTACTTAAGCTTTAACAGTGTTTTGTTTTTCTTACTACTTTGCTCTGGTTTTCTCACTGAATAGAAAGAAATCTTTAAGATAAAACAATAAATTTGCAGGAAAAGTAAGTAATGCTTGAAGTATCCATTTTAATTGTTATAACTGTCAGGTACATATTAAATTAGGCAAAAGGAAGTCACTGAAAGAGCCCTGCTCTTGAAACTAGACAACTTGGTCACCTTTTGTACATTAGTATTAAAATACATGAGGGAATGTGGAATTGTACTTGGTGGATAAATTTCACAACATATGTCAGTGATAATAAATGTGATTCAAAGTATGTTTGGGAAAAGTCGTGTGCATTCCAAGTACAGGTAAGTTATAAATGTGATACATTAATTATTGCAAAACAACATCTGATATAATCAGATGCGGTTTTAAAATCTGATGTACTTTATTCCTTCCCCTCCTCCCCCTCCCCCATCCATGCATACTTTAATTGTCAGACCATTATAGGAATTTGCATGTGATAATATGACGAGGCCTATTTCCCTGCTTTGTTTATTGGTGTGTCCTAATTCCACCCATAAGCAGGAAAGTTGTTTCCATGTATTGTGTACCAGTAAATCTGTCTGTAGGTTTAACATTAAATTGCATGCTTCTCCAATTGCAATAATCTTTTGTCTTTCTGGTGATTTTTAAGAGATGGGCATGAAAATAAAATTCCAAACACAAAAGCAGAAAACAGTGTGTCACCTTGAATGTATAGTACAGAAAATTTAACATTGCATCTGTTTAGGTCACACACCCAAAATGCTGGAGGAACTCAGCAGGCCAAGCGGCATCTATGGAAAAATGTCGACTGTACCCTTTTCGTAGATACTGCCTGGCCTGCTGAATTCCTCCAGCATTTTGGGCATGTGGTTTGGATTTCTGGCATCTGCAGATTTTTCTTTTGTTTGTGACCTGTTTAGGTCATTGGTTTTAGCTTGGATGTTTATTTTGATTTGGTTTTAATAAGCAAAATGGTAAGTTTATTTCAATTTTCACATTTGGGTGATAGGTCTGGGTCAGCGTATTTATCAAGCTTTTAGTATGTCTGAATATTATCTGCAGGCATGGTGTGGGTGGCCATGCAGGTGGGAACACTTTATATTCAGATGCACCTGTTGGTTCAGAGCCCCAGGTATTTGATTGAGCCCCTGAACCTAATCTTAAACCACTATATTACTGTTTTCGGTCACATCTGTGAGCATCCCAAGAATAATATATTTATTTGAAAGAGTATGGTGGGTCAACAAAAAAAATTATCGTTTTGAGAAGAATTGGTGGGAATCTGCTATGTACAGTTACTATTTATCTTATAAAAATTAAGGAAACATTTTTGACTGATTAGTCATGAAATTCTAACTCTACAGTGTTTCACAAGTCTACGTGGTGTTTAGTAAAATTGTCTAGTAAAGTAGTCATTTGCAAATTAATTTGTGCATAATTTATGTGAAGAGTAAATTTCTTTCCATTTGGACGGGGGATTTACTGACAGGAAGGAGGCAAAGAGTGGGAATACAAGGGCCTTTTTTGGTTGGCTGCGGTGACTAGTGGTGTTCCACAGGAGTCTATGTTGGGACCATTTCTTTTCATGTAATATGTTTACGATTTGGATGACAATATTGATGGCTTTGTGGCCAAGTTTATGGATAATACAAAGATAGATGGAGGGAAGGCAGTGCTGAGGAAGCGGGGAATCTGTGGAAGGGCTTGAATAGGTTACAAGAATGGACAAAAGTGGCAAATGGAATACAGTATAGGGAAGTGTATGATGATGCACTTTGGTAGAAGTAGTAAAGACTTTTTTCTAAATGGGAAGCAAATTCAGAAATCAAAGGTGCAAAGGGTCTTAGGTGTCCTAGTGCTGTATTCCCTAAATGTTAACTTACAGGTTGAGTCGGTAGTAAAGAAGACAATGTAATATTGGCATTAATTTCAAGAGGACTAGAGTATAAAAGCAAGGATATAATGCTGAGGTTTTATAAGACATTGGTCAGATTGCATTCGGAGCATTGTGAGTAGTTTTGGGCCCCTTATCTGAGAAAGTATGTGCTGGCATTGGAGAGGGTTCAGAGGGGGTTTGCGAGAATGATCCCAGGAATGATGGGGTTACTGTATGAGGGGTGTTTCGCTCTGGGTCTGTCCTTGCTGGAATTTAGAAGAATGATGGGGGATCTTATTGAAATATATTAAAAGGCCTAAGTAGATTGGACACAAAGAGGATGTTTACAATAGTAGGAAAGTCTAGGACCAGAGGGCACAGTTTCTGAAGACAGGGGTATCCCTTTAGAACAGAGATAAGGAGCGATTTCTTTAGCCAGATGGTGCTGAGTCTGTGGAATTCATTGCTACAGGCTGCAATGGGTATATTTAAAGTGGATGCCATCCCTTTCTCTCATTCCTCCGTCTCCACTGCATCTGCTCTCAGGATGAGGCTTTTCATTCCAGAACTAAGGAGCTGTCCTCTTCCTTCAAAGAAAGGGGCTGCTCTTCTTCCACCACCAATGCTGCCCTCACCTGCATCTCTTTCATTTCACATATATCTGCTCTCACCCCATCTACCCACCACCCCACCAAAAGAGCTCCTTTTGTCCTCACTTATCATTCACCAGCTTCAGCATCCAACACATAATTCTCTGTAACTTCGCTATCTTCAATGGGATCCCACTACCAAGCACATTTTTTTCCTCCCCTTAACTTTCTGCTGGGATTGCTCCCTAAGGGACTCCCTTATCCGTTTATCCCTCCCCACTGATCTCCCTCCTTGCACATCCTTACAAGCAAAACAAGTGCCACACGACCTTCTACACCTCTCTCACTACCATTCTGGGCCCGAACAGTCTTTCCAGGTGAAGCAACACCTCGCCTGTGAATCTGGGGTCATCTACTGCATCACGTGCTCTTGACGTGGCCTCCTGTATATCAGTGAGACCTGACGTAGATTGGGAGACTACTTCCCTGAGCCCCTACACTCTGTCCACCAGTAAAAGCAGAATCTCCCTGTGCCACCCATTTTAATTCTACTTCCCATTCCGACGTATCAGGCCACAGCATCTACTGCAGCGATGAGGCCACACTCGGGTTGGAGGAACAACACCTTCATATTCTGTCTGGGAAGCCTGCAACCTGATGGCATGAACATCAATGTCTTGGACTTCTGTTAATTTAACCCCCCCCCCCACCCCTTTCACCATTCCCCATTTTCTTTTCCCTCTCTTACCTTATCTCATTACCTGCCTATCACCCCCCCCCCCCGATGCTCCTTCCCCTCCTGTCTTCCATGGCCATCTGTCCTCCCCTGTCAGATTCTCCCTTCTCCAGCCCTTTCGCAAATCAACTTCCCAGCTCTTTACAGTACTTCACCCTTCCTGCTATCCCGGTTTCACCTATCACCTACTCCCTTCTCTCCCCTCACCTTGCATTTCCTCCTGCATTTTCTGTGTTGCTTTGATTTCCAGCATCTGCTGATTTTTCTCTTGTTTGTGATATTTAAAATGGAGATTGGTAGGTTCTTGATTAGAAAGGCCATTAAAGGTTATGGGGCAAAGACAGGAGAATGGGGTTAAGAGGGATAATAAATTAGCCATGATTGAATGACAGAGCAGACTCATTAGACCAAATGACTTTATTCTAATCCTGTGTTTATGGGTATTTAAATTGTAGGGGAGAGGAAACAAATAATTTGAAATTACTGGATGCTACTAGCTGTAATGTAAGATTGGTGTTTCTATCTCTGATAACTATGCTGATGACCTCCACTTCAGTATTCTCAGTATACCTCTGGAAATTCTCCCTTTTGAGAATGGTAATTTCTTGCTAAAGTGTTTTTTTCCTATTTTGTATACCTTGAGCAGAAATAGATTATAATTTTTGCAACTGCTATACTGCAGTCAGCAAACTACATGTGGAGGTTGGGAGCAAAAACATTTTACAATTTCTTTTAACCATTTCTAATTATGTTTAGGGAGCTTACTTTTAAAGAATGCTAAATTCAAATAGGGCAATGTAATGTTCCACACTCCTGGATAGTCTCCCAACCACCACACTTCAATTTAAACTGGTCGCAACTCTGACCAAGTCTCATTCACTCTGCTTGTTTACTGTTGCTCAGTTGCATTGCACCTCATTCTTAAAATCTTGTTGTAAGCAATTGCCTGTCAATCCCTAGAGTTTTGAGGTAATCTGGTCAGTTGTGCACATCTGATTTTCGAATCATGCAGCATTGGAACAGGTCATTTGGCCCAAAGAGTCTACATCGACTACCACATTTTAAACTGATCCTATATTAATCCAATTTTTAAAATTTATCGTTGTATTCTCACCAAAGAACTATCTGAAGTCAGGAATGAAGCTGGGGCTCAGGCCTTGCGCAGCAGCTGTACTAATCTTCTACCGAGTTTTAAATGGTTTAATCTGTACAAAAGAAAACTATTTTTTTGTCATGTTTAAAAAGAACGATAAGGAATTTTATCACCTTACAGGAACCCTTGATCAAGTTTTAAAATCTACCCACGTATCTTTTTATTTGATAGTGCAACTTTTGAGGTGCTGTAAAGAATGTGTTAAAGCTGATCTATAAATGTAGTTGGCAAGCAGATTATTGTTTATTTATACAACATAGAAGCCAAAGTAAAACATATTTAAGTGGTGGGTTAAAATGCATGACTTCAGTGAAGCATGGAATTCCCAATCCTAAGATATGAAAATGGAGCTACACACAATGTGTGAAACATATTTATTTTCTTGGTATTGTAGTGATATGACTGTATACTGCAGGGTTGAAAGTGCAAGATCAACATCCTGCATCTGGTGTTCTGGAGTGCACGTTGCCAAACTGCATTCTATCAGCTAAGGGGGAATTGATCCTTTTTTTAAACTCCAGCATTGAAGAATTTTCCTTGAGTTTAAAATATAGGGCTTTTTCTTTAAACAAAATTAGCATCAGAAAGTGATGAACTTCATATGTACTTGATTTCAATAGTAAAAGCTTTGCTTTATTCAGGTCATCTTATCAGGACTTAATGCAAAAGTATGCATTTGATTCTTGTACCACACGGATTCCATGACGTCTGCCGAGGCTGTGAAACTGATTTTAAGTTTGAGCTTGTGTAGAGACCTGAGCTACTTTCCTTGGAACACTCTTGCAGTCCATTGAAACTTCTGTTATTTTCTCCTTGTTTTTATTTTCTTTTTTATTAGCTAGTTTTGTACAATGGTGCTCCAGTGTTTGATGTAGGCTAGTTAGAATTTTTTGGCTGAAGAAGAAAATTAGACATGAGCACTTTTTCAAGAATAAGGGGAATTTTGGGCATGGCAAGGTAATTGCAGTGTTTTGAGCTAATGTAACGAAGAAGTTCATTATATGAATGCTTACTTTGTCATTTTGAACTGTCTGCAAACATCAAGTTAAAAATTTTTTAATCATCAGTGTCAACTGCTACTGATCTTTTGTAAAGCAGAATTTTAAAGTGTGTGATCCTGTTATTGTTTGTGTTCTGATGAATCCTTCATTTTCTGCAGTCTTTGAAGTGAGGTACATTTTAATAGTGTAGATACAATTTGGTTTAGTTGTCTCCTAATCGGTATGCTGTCGTACATTTTGCTGGTACATGCAGAAGTTTTTTCCCTTGCAGTAAAATTGCTTCAGGTAGTATTCTGCGAAAGGCACAGTGGTATATTTTTCATAATCATAATTTTTGAACACTATGATCCTGAATTGGAGGGAGCTAGTTTTGATGTTCATTCCTGACAGAAGAGTGTCAGTTTGTACATTGGGGGAGGGGATCTAAATGTTCAGCTACCCATTCTAGAAACGGTCTAATTTTAGTTTTGGCTTCAAATTAACTTTTTTTGAATTTTTTTTTTATCACAGTGTTGGTGAAGGGAGTTATGGAAAATGTAATACAGGAATGAACGAAATCCAGTTCATTCAGACTGACTTTTAGTTATTTTTCCACAATTTGCAAATTGAGATTAACCAAACTTGTTGATACTGGTAACCAATGTAACTGGGGTGAGATATTTTAATTTTTTTTATGAAATGAGTGTGCAAACTATTAAATTAGCCTGTAATTTTTTTAATTTAAATGGTTAATGATTTTTGTGGGTTGTGCAATATAGACACAAGCATAGTTCCTGTGAGTCATTACTAATATTAGCTTTGCAGTGGCCATGAAAAATTGTGCAGTTAACTTGTTGATAACTGGGATATTTGGTACACTTTGTTACATGAGCGTTTTGGAAATGTTTGTAAAATCAGCTTGCATTAAATTTATTATGGATGTTTCATTGAACTAGCTATACTACAGATCAGAGGTTCCCAACCTGGGGTTCACAGACCCCTTAGTTAATGTAGGGGTCCATGTCATTTTAAAAAAATGGTTGGGGACCCTTGCTATAGATTGTTTATCCATATAAGATTTGCTATAACACATTTCTATCACTGAGTTTATTTCTCTAGATTTGAAAGCAATACTTTTTATTAATATGTTTAAAATATTCACATTTGTTTTGATTTATTTTGGCCTTTTAAATATGTTGGCAGCATGGTAGTCTTCAGAGACTTTGGTGGACATAAGATTAAAAAAAGCCTTGTAAACCTAATTTTAAATTATCATTTTTTTTTTTGCAGATGATATTGACTGTTTACTTGAGCAGCAATGAGCAGAGTTTTGCTGAAGTCCCCATAACCCCTGAAACAACATGTCGAGATGTTGTTGAATTTTGCAAAGAGCCTGGTGAGATTGGTTGCCACTTGGCTGAGGTGTGGCGAGGGAATGGTAGGTTTGCACTTGTGCACCATCTATTTTGTCTTCAAAATACATACTTTTGTCTGGCCAGTTTTGGATGTCCCAAAACCTGTATATTCATCAGACCCTATTACCGTCAGTTGGCAGACAAAGACCCAACTAATTCTAATTAATTCAAAATTTCACGGAATTTCAAAATTTCAAAAAACACCTTTGTATTCTGTTATGAATGATCAACAAGCTCCAGGTACTAAATGTTCACGTTGTAAATTTTCTCGGCACAAAATTAAAAGGTAATGTGGAAAAAATGAATATGAGTGAAGCAGAATTAATACAACGGTGATTTAACAAGTCTATTGGGATATGCTGTAAGCTCTTTAAAGAAAAGTCTGGGAGAAAATTTTCCATTTATGGAAGGCTTTGCTATAAAAGACAGAGGTCGTTTCCACTTGTGTGTCCCAATGGTGTAAGTCAACTTAGGGACTTTAAGTTTTAAAAATTGAATATTGTTAGTACTTTTAATCTCAAGGTTAAAAATATGGAACTTTTTCACAAAAGGCTTATGTTAGGATTGTGAGTGCAGAAATGAAAATGAAGGCAATTGCTATATAGCGTGATACGAACTGCAGCTACATTCTGGACAAGAGCAAACTTGGGGAAGCATATTGGCTTTTAATAGGAAATATTCTCAGAAATCAGTAAGTATATTCACTTCTATTAAGGGTGGAAGATGACTAAAGCTATATAAATACTTCAAAGAATTATTTATCTGCTAATAATGACTTGTGGCTCCTATGGAGATCCAGCTTCCTCAACCCAACATTACAGTATGTAATTTCTCAAATTCCTTGGTCTTCCCACCAATGCACCTCAAATGACTTAATTACTGTAGTCTCTGAGTCGTATTCATGCAATAGGGTGTTAATTGCATTCATGCGTATGCAGACTTGTGTCGGTTAATTAGGTGTTTCTTGGTCTGCAATTTACTATTCTGAGCTGCCTTTTTAAATTCGTATTCAAATCTAGATCTGAAAATTGGCTGATGTTCAGATTAATACTTGGTACATACTCTAACTCCAGAATATGCCCTAACACCTTCACACAGAAAATACTCTACAAAGGAGGGATACCTGGTGTGTGAGGGGCTGAGTAAGGTTGACATTCAATGTCAGTGCATTCTAATATTACAGAATTTTCAAACTACACTTTGAAGTAAAGTTATATAAAAAAAAATTAGCCTTGTTTAGAAGTAAGAATTTGTTGCAATGCATTGTTACAAGAAAATACCTCAAGGTAATACCCAGTACGTGAATGTGATTCTGAATTGCCATCCCAATTAATTGTGCTCACTCACTCACGACCATTTTTCTGAAGTTGTTTATTGATTCCATATTAATAAAGCCATACCAATAATGGTTTTATGTTATTTCTTGCCATCGTCATTGCTTGTATTAAAATACTGGTCAGAAGATTCAAGGGTTGTTGCTATAGTAGAGAATGAAGCAGGTTATCCAAAATTCAGTAAGTGGGTCAAAGAGTGGAAAATGGAGTTTAATTCAGGTTAAGTGCCAGGTGGTCCATTTTGGAAAGTTCAAAGTAAATTTGCTATCAAAATACATATATGTCATTGTATGCAACCCTGAGATTCACTTCCTTGCAGGCATTCACAGTAAATACAAAGAAAAAAACAGAAAAGGAAAATAATAAATATTGAGAAATATGAGATGAAGAATCCTTGAAAGTTAGACAGTAGGTTGTGGGAACAGTTCAGTGTTGGGGTGAATGAAGTTATAGACAGACAGACAGGTATACTTTATTGATCCCGAAGGAAATTGGGTTTCGTTACAGCTGCACCAACCAAGAATAGAGCATAAATATAGCAATACAAAAACCACAAACAATCAAACAATAAAATGCAAACTATGCCAGATGGCAAATAAGTCCAGGACCAGTCTGTTGGCTCAGGGTGTCTGACCCTCCACGGGAGGAGCTGCAAGTTCGATGGCCACAGGCTGGAACGACCTTCCGTGCCGCCCAGTGTTGTATCTCGGTGGAATATGGCCGAAGTCCAACAGCAAAAAGTTCAATATCTGGTCTACAAATACGTTCCTTGATCGTAATATGACCCGGATTGCACCATCTATTGTTAACCAGAACAGTAAGCACCCAATTCCTTTACGCTTACCACTCTCAGTGTACTTCCGGTCAGCCGGAACGGTCTGGAAGCCGTCCATGGAGAAGTTTTGATCGGATATGTCCTCGTGCAGCCCCGTTCCAGTGAAACACATAACACTGCACTCCCGAAATGTTCTCTGATGCCTGGTTAGCGCCATGAACTCGTCCATTTTATTACCCACCGAACTCCTCTTCTCCATAGGTCTCTATTGTCTCGACCCGGTACTCTTTCCTCGACTTTGTGATCCCCCTCTGCATCCTCTGTGTTTTCCTCCAGATTTCAGCAGGAGTGTCGCCGCTCTGCTCGCTAAACCAGTCGGCATTAGCGCAAACAGCTGGTCCCTGGAATACACAATGCGACCATGCTTCTGTCGCACATGTCGGGATGTAACTATTTCCAGTGCTAAAAACCCAAATATCCCCTTTGGCTCGAGCTTGATGGCTGATGGATAATAACTCTTCCTAAACCTGATGATGGAGTCTTGAGGTCCCTGTACCTCTTTCCTGATGACGGCAGCAGCAAGAAGAGAGCATAGCCTTGATGGTGAGGGTCCATGAAAATGAATGCTGCTTTTCCTGCACCAGTGCACTGTGTAGATGTGTTAAATGGTGGGGGAGGGCTTTACGCATGATGGGCTGGGTTGTATCTACCACTTCTGCATTCATGGGCATTGGTGCTTCCAAACCAGGCTTTGATGCAACCAATTAATATATTCTCCACTGTGCATCTATAGAAGTTTGTCGAAGTTTTAGATGAGATGCTGGTTCCCACTTAATGACTCTTCATCTCGTGTTCTTGATGTTTATTGCTTATTTATTTATCATTATTGTTATTTTGCTTGTTTTTTATGGTTTCTTTGTATTTACTGTGAACTCTTGCAAGAAAATGAACCTCAGGGTTGTATATGGTGACATATGGTCGTTGATAATAAATTTACTTTGAACTTTGGAAAATTAAATCTAGGTAAGACTTTCCCCAGGGTCCTGCATTCACTTTCTGTGTTACAGAACTGAGGAACCTTGGAGTATGAATACATGGTTCTCTGGAAGTGAAGTCAAAGGTAGATGGGGTAATAAAGAAGGCTTTTGATGCCCTAGTCTTAATTATTAAGGGCATTGAATATAAAAGCTGGGAGGAGATGGTAAGGTTGAATAGGAAACTGGTGAGGCTGCACTGGAGTATTGAGTTTGAGTTTTGGACACCAACAACTAAGTATTGTTAAGTTTGGGAAGGATGTTAGTAAACTGGAAAGAGTGTAGAAAAGATTTGTAAAGATGTTACCAAGCTAGAGGGTTTGAGTTACAGGTCAAGATTGGACAGTTTAAAACTTCATTCCTTAGAGTGTAAAAGACTGAGAGGTGACCTTAAAATCATGAGGGGATCAGAAAGGATGAATGTATACAGTCTCCTTCTCACTGGAGAATCTTGAACTCAAGGACGTGCGTTTAAGGTGAGGGGAAATATTTAAGAGGAACCTGTGTGTATGCGAAATGAGTACCAGAGAAAGTGGCTGTCTGAAGTAGTATTTGCTTCACTAATGGATAAACAAATAGGTCCACAATTAATGAATGTACTCAGTTAAAAGTTAATAAATAGCTTTTCTTATACTTGCAAGCGGAATAAGTGCCAACCCTGTTTCTACACTTCCTCCCTCACAGCCATTCAGGGTCGCAATCAGTCTTTCCAGCTGGATGACACTTCACCTGTGAGTCTGTTGGGTCACCTACTGTATCCAGTGCACCGGGTGTGACCCCCTGTATATCAGTGAGACCCGACGTAGATTGGGAGACCATTTCAACGAGTACCTTCACTCTGACCGCCACAAAAAGAGAAATCTCCCAGTTCAATTCTACTTCCTATTCCGTTTCTGACTTGTCAGTCCGTGACCTCCTGTGCTTCCACTGTGAGGCCACAAAAAGTTAGGAGGAGCAACATCTTATATTCCATCTCAGTAGCCTCCAACCTTATGGCATGAGCATCGATTACATCCAGTAATTGCCCCACCCCTCCTCTCCACCATTCCCCATTTCTCTTTCTCTCTCCCATGTTTGAAATAGGTTTTAAATATTGCTTGCTTCACGGGAAAACCTACATCTGCAATATTTTCTCCATTTTTGGCAAGACCACTGTTCATATTTCTAAATTGTCCTTAAAGGTGGTGTGAACTGCTGCAGTGCCTCTTGTGCGAGGGTTCCTACAGTATTATTTTACAATGGAAATAAAATAATTTTATTTTAAATAAATGTGCCAATGATAGCCCTTGCAGTGGGTCTGAACCACTGTCTTCAACGTTACACCTTTCTAATGAGGTTTCTCCCAAAATACTCTTCTATTAGAATATGAATTAGTTGATTTCTTTCCTTCATTTATAATGGGAGCATTCATTTTTCACATTTTATTTTCCAAAACAAAATTATGGAAAACTGTTGGTACAAGTGTAGAGAGCTGTCCTTCATAGCCATTGCAGTACACCCAACAACTAAACTTTTTTGGCATCATATACATTAAAATGTTTCTGCTATTATTCGTTAGACAATAAAACCACAAGATATAGAAGCAGAATTAGGCCATTTGGTCCACTGACTCTGCTCTGCCACTTTATTAACTCAAATCTCCTGCCTTCCTCATCTATCCCTTCATACCCTGACCAATCAAGAATCTATCCTCTGCTTTAAGTGTTCATAAAAACCTGGCCTTCACAGCTGCCCATGGCAATGAACTCCAGATTCACTACTCTGGCTCGGGAAATTCCTCCTTGTCTCCGATCTAAAGGGACATCCCACTATTCTGAGGCTGTATCCTCTGGTCTTCGTTGCTCCAACCATAGGAAACATCCTCTCTACATATCAAGACCTTTCATCATTTGATGGGTTTCAGTTAGGTCATCCCTCCCCTCATTCTTCTGAATTCCAGTGAATGCAGGCCTAGAGTCATCAAACACTGTTCATATGACAAGCAATTTAATCCTGGAATCCTTTTTGTGAACCTCCTTTGAACCCTCTCCAGTTTCAGCACATCCTTTCTTAGACAAGGGGCACAAAACTACTCACAATACCCCAGGTGAGGCCTCACCAGTACTTTATAAAGTTTCAACATTGCATCCTTGCTTTTATGTTCAGGTCCTCTTGAAATGAAAGCTAAAATTGCATTTGCCTTCCTCACCACAGACTCAACTTGCAAATTAACCTTTAGGGAATCCTGCACAAGGACTCTCAAATCCCTTCGCACCTCAAGATTATTGTATTTTCTTTCCCATTAGAAAATAGTTAACCCTTTTATTTCTCTACAAAAGTGCATGACCATACACTTACTGACACAATTCTGTCTGGTATTTCTTGGCCCATTTTCCTAAACTAAGACTTTCTGTAGCCTCTATATTTCCTTAAAACTACTTGCTCCTCCACTTATCTTTGTATTGTCTGCAAAGTTTCAACAAAGCTATCAATTCCATTATCGAAATCATTGACAAAAAGAATCTGTTTCTACACAGACCCCTGTTGGACACCACTAGTCACTGACAGAAGCCAGAAAAAGTTCCCTTTATTCCCACACTTTACCTCCTGCCAGTCAACCACTGCTTTATCCATGCTAGAATCTTTCCTGTTATACCATGGGGGCATAGCTTGTTAAGCAGCCTCATGTGTGGCACATGTCAAAGGCCTTCTGAAAATCCAAGTACACAACATTCACTGACTCTCCTTTGTTTATCCTGATTGTTATTTCTTCAAAGAATTCAAACAGATTTGCCAGGCAAGATTTTCCACTGAAACCAAGTTAACTACACCTTATTTTATTATATGCCTCCATGTACCCCCAAACCACATCCAAATACCCCAAATCCTTAATGATTGACTCCAACATCTTCCCAACCAGAGGTCAGACTAACTGGCCTATAATTTTCTTTCTTCTGCTCTCCCTTCTTGAGAAATGGAGTGATATTTGCAATTTTCCAGTCTCCCGGAACCATTCCAGAATCTAGTGATTTTTTTTTTTTTTAAAGATCATTGCTAATGCCTCTACAATCTCTTCAGCCACCTCTTTCAGAATGGAGTGTACACCATCTAGCCCAGGTGACATATCTACTTTCAGACCTTTCAGTTTCCCAGGAGCCTTCTCCCTAGTAATGGTAACTTCACGCACTTTATGACCTCTGACACCTGGAACTTCCACAATACTGCTCGTGTCTTCCACAGTGAATACTGGTGCAAAATACTTATTCAGTTTGTCCACCATTTTCTTGTTCTCCATTACTACCTCTCCAGCATTGTTTTTCAGGAGTCCGATATCAACTCTCGCCTCAGTTTTACACTATGTATCTGAAGAAACTTTTGGTATTCTCTTTAATATTATTGGCTTGTTTACTTTTGTATTTCATCTTTACCTTAATAACTTTTTTAGTTGCCTTCTGTTGGTATTGAAAAGCTTCCTAATCCTCTGACTTCCCACTAATTTTTGCTCTATTACATGCTGTCCCTTTGGCTTTTATGTTGGCTTTGACTCCCCTTGTTAGCTATAGTATGGCATCTTGCCTTTAGAATACTTTGGGTTGTATATATTCTGTGACTTCCAAATTGCTTCCAGAAATTTCTGCCATTGCTGCTGTGCCTTCATCCCTGCCAGTGTTCTTTTCCAATCAATTCTGGCCAACTCTTCTCTCATCCCTCTGTAATTTCCTTTATGCCACTGTAACACTGATACACCTGACTTTAGCTTCTCCTCAAATTCCAGGGTGAATTTGATCATATTATGATCACTTTTCCCCTAAGCGTTCTTTTACCTTTAGCTGGCTAATCAATTCTGATTCATTGCACAACATCCAATCCAAAATAGCTAATCCCCTTGTGTGGAATTATAGGGAATTGGTAATAGTATTAAATAGCAATTTTTAAGTTATTGACTGTAGTTTGTAGATTTTTGAATATTTTAGCAAGAAGTAAATTTTGCTTTTTATGAATTCAGAAAAAACATACAAGAATTTTCTGGTTAATGGAGACCCTTTGGGACCAGTACATTTTGGCCCAATTAAGTGGCTGTTTCATTTAGCAGAAGTTTCATGAGATAGTTAAAATTGTATAAAAAAAGACAAACTACCATATAATTGAGGAATAAATTGATGTATTTAAATGAAATACAGAACAAATTGGAGCACTACCAATGTTACTACATAGCCGGCCGGTGGTGAAGTGGCATCCGCTCTGGACTTCAAGGTGAATGATCCCGGGTTCAAATCTGGCTGGCTCCTTGCATGCTTTTCATCCATGCTAGATCGAGCGTCAGGCTAACAACTTAGCTTTATTTTTTTTTAAACAAAAGATGCAAAATAAAGTGGTAGAGTTGCCGCCCGATGCGCGAAAAAGTGCAAAAAGGAACAACCCAATGCTGCTACAGTACCATAAAACTGTATTAGTTCCTCATACAGTTATATGCTAACTCAGTGTTGGAGACAGAGGATTTCATCCGGTGTGTGCTGCTGTATTTGGGGTGTCCAGGGAGCGGTAACAGCTCTGAAGGGGCTTGTCTTGTCCAGTCTGGAGCAACTCGCCTTTGGTCCCACCAGACACTCAGGCCTTCAAGTAGTTGTTTGCATGTGACAGTGGTCACACCTAGTGCACCGCCTTGATAGGTGAGCCGAACCAGGTGAGGATAGCCTTTGGGCCTCATGCCCCAGGAGATAAAGGCTGTGCCTGTCCTAGTATGTGAAGTCGGCTCTGGTGAACTGGATAGATGAGATCCAGTGGCCCAGAAAGTAGTTCTGCAGTGCTTTGTGGAGAGTGAAGGGCACAGAAGGAGGCATGGTTATCCACTGCAATCTAGGAAGATCACAGTTTGTGTTGACTACTCGTACCACTAGACCTGGACATTCAATTCAGAGAGAGTAGAACTGTCCCAATATTACGGCTTTTCCACTTTTTAAAAACTCTCCTGCACAGTTTCACTGCCATTCTGGGATATGACAGATAAGAAACACACTGCTGTATTATTTTGATTGTAAATAAGCAAAATTAGCGTAGACACCTAGTGCAGATAATGGACCGCCTTCGTAGAATGCTGTTAGTTATTTATTTTGTGAAATTGTTTTTCTATTCACCAATCCATTCCTAATTCCGCATACTATATGCACCCTTCGCTGCTTTCTCATGGTGGTAAGGGCAGTGGGGTCTTGAACAGGCTGAAGATTTGCCTGCTGGAATAGCTATGTTCCTAACTTTTTTCAGCTGTTCAGGCTATCAAGATCTGTATTTTGAATGTTTATAACTTTCTGAAACTTTCAAATATATTTAAAAAAACAAAATCAGAAATCTCAGGTTAAACAAAACTTAATTGCCAGATCCTTTTCCCTTCCATCCATTCTCCACTTAAGTGAACAAGCTTGCTGTTCATGTGCCAGACCTGTTCTAGCGTGTGCTCAATAGGCAGATTTGCCAGCAAAGTAAAACTTCAGCTTCAGTAGCTATGAAGGAATATAGCGAACAAATTAGTTGTGAAGCTACTACTTTGCATATGAATCCCAAACTTCCTAAATATTTGTAGAGTAAATGGTGACAGTTCATCAAATTCTGTACAGCTTAATGTCATCAGAACTATTCAAGTAACCAGCTTTAACTGATTTATTTCTATTACAGTATACTGGAGAGTGTAAAGAATACAATCTGTAGAAGAATAGTTTTCACTTTTATATAGTACTTTGATTTATCTTTTACAGAGCGTGCTATTCCTTCGGATCATATGATGTATGAACATTTGCAAAAATGGGGACCTCGTAGAGAAGAAGTGAAATTCTTTTTGCGACATGAGGATTCGCCCAATGAGAGTAGTGAGCAAAGTAAGTAAATATGGATGAGCAATTTTACAACTAGTGAATTGTGAATTTAATATGCGAAGAGGGAGTTCAGGGGTGTGAGTAAAATTTAAATCTACGTCAACTGAGAATTCTGCAATTTTTTTTTATATATAGAAGCATATAGCATTGCAAGTGATCTCTATGCCAGAATGTTTATTCTGGCTTTTTGAGAAATAGTCGATCAGTTTCATTCTGTCTTTTCACCATCGTGCTCCAACAATTTCACCTTCATATACCTTGTCAAATCTTAAGTGTGGTCAGATTCCGGTTACTTTTTTTAGGATGTGCATTTTGAATAAAACAACTGAATATCATAGCCTTTTGGTAATTATAGCAAGTAAAGCTATCTATAAACAAAAGTCTTTCAGATGAAATTCAGCAAATATTAATTTGAAATGCCAGCCTGTTTGGCATTCTGCCAAATATATTTTCTCTTGAAATTGATTATTGATATGAAAACAAATGGAGTATAAAGCCAACTGCAATTGAACTCTGATAGCAGAGATCAGAATAAAACAAAATATTGCTGGTTGAAGCAAGTCACTGGACTCTTTTTCAACTATTTTGAAATATTTGCTTGTAATTTCTGCATCTTATTGGTTCAAAGTAAATTTATTATCGAAGTACATACATAATCACCATATACACTTTGTAAAAACCTAAGATTCATTTTCTTGTGGGCATTCACAGTAAATACAAGAAAATCAATAGAATCAATGAAAGACAGGGCATAACAGGGCAGACATCAATGTGCAAAAGACAACAAAGTGTGCAAATATAAAAGGGTGGGAAATAAATAACCAATAAATATTGAGAATGTGAGATAAAGAGTCCTTGAAAGTGAGTCCATAGGTTGTGGGAACAGTTTGGTGATGGGGTGAGTGAAGTTATCCCCTCCAGTTCAAGAGCCTGATTATTGAGGGGTAATAACTGTTCCAGAACCTGGTGGTGTGATTCATGGGGCTCCTGTACCTCTTCCCTGATAGCAGGGCCTGGATGGTGGGTGTTCTTGATGATAAATGCAGCTTTCCTACTGCAGCACACCAAGTTGATGTACTGAATGGTTGGGAGGGCTTTACCTGTGATGGACTGGGCCATATCCAATACATTACATTTTTTTTTCAGTTCAAGGGGATTGACATTTCCATACCAGGCTCTGGTTCTTACAATTTCTATTTAGAAATTTAGAATTTCTATTCATTATTTGGATGATCATTTGTAGCAAGATAATTGTACTCCATCTCCTTTGCAATCAGGGCATCTTTCTTATTATTTACTGAACCTGCATTAAACCTTCTCTGCTTCATATTCAAGACCATCTCTATACTACTGCATTTGATAACCTCTTTCTTTGTAAATTGCAAATTTTTGCCTTTTGTAAGTATTCATATCCAATGGCCCAGAAAGTAGTCCTGCAATGCTTTGTAGAGATTGAAGGGCATACTAAGGCACAGAAGAAGGCATAAGTTTAAGTGAAGCACAGATCTTTTCAATTATATGTATTTTTACTCACTGCTTTCACAGTAATGTAAAATTTTCTTCTTGATACAAATAAGAAGAAACAGACTAGTTGATTGTACCTCTAGCAATATTACATTTCCTTGGTTCTGCACTAAAGTGTTCACTCGGATACACCCAAAACTAGGTACATTGTAGTTAAGTCAGTTAATACAAAGATGGGCTGGTGATGGGAAGAAAGTGGGGAAAGGACAAGTCTCTTAAAGATGAGTAAGTTGTTCAAAATTTGATAGATGGAGTATAATATGAAATGAGGTTTCCAACTAGGAAAGAACAAAATCTTGTTTAAATGGAGAGTGACTATAGAATGCTGCAGTACAAATGGACTTGTGTGTGCTCAGCTGTGAATTACCAAGTTAAAGTCCAGATTTAGCAAGGCCAATACAGTGATGGAATTTATTACAAAGATAGGAGATGGACATTTTTTTAAAAAGTCTTTTAACTACTGGATACTGGTAAGCACACAGATGCTGTATTGAGTATGAACTTAGAATATATAACAGCACAATATAGGAACAGGCCCTTTGGTACACACTGTTTTGCTGAACCAATTAAATTAGTAATCAAATGACTAATTAAACTAATCTCTTCTGCATACACAGTGTTCATATCCTTTTATTTTCCTCTCATTCATGTGTCTCTTTAAAGTCCCTAATGTTCCTGCTTCTACCACCAGCCTAGGCCGTGCATTCCAGGCATGTACCACCCGCCACTCCGTGTATTTAGGAGGGGGGAATGCCCCTCATGTCTTGTTTGAAATTACCCCTTTCAACTTAAATACATGCCCTCTGGTATTAGACATTTCAACCCTGAGGAACGATACTCTCTGTCTACTCTATCTATGCCTCTCATCTTATAAACCTCTATCAAATCTCCCCTCAAACCTCCGTCACTCCACAGAAAACAACCCATTTGTCCGACCTCCCATTATAGTACGTACCCTTTAATCCTGGTAAACCTTTTCTACACCCTCTCCAAAGCCCAAGCCTGTGTTTCTTTGAGGAGAGCATATTCTTACAATGGAAACTTTTCAGTTAAGCTTCAACTACTTGGAAGAAAGGATAGTCTTAATTGAAGATTGAGTATGTTTACCAGGAGTGTGGAATGAGAACAATCTCATGAAAATAACTAAGGTTCTGAGATGTTTTCCATTGGTAAGGGAAATTCTGCCCATTGGGCATAATTTCAGAATAAGTGGTTGCCAATTTAAAATGCAGGCAAGGAGGATATTTTTTCCCCCAAGGTTATGAAATTCTAGAGTTCTTTACCTCCTGAGAGCTGTAGAAGTTGAATCATTGAATATGTTCAAGATTGATTGGATAGAGTGGAGAGTTTAAGGAAACAGGGTAAGAAGGTGATACAGAAGCCATCACCTAATCAACTGTGATCTTATTCAGGTTTGGAGTAGACTTCAGGCTCCTCCTTGCATCTGCTTATGTTTTCAATATCTGGCAATCGTGTAAGCTATGATATCAGTAAGTGGAAGATATTGAGGTTTATGTAGTGAATGCAGCTTCTGATACTAACTGACCAAAATTGAAGAGAACAGACTTCCAATCATACAATGATTTTTGATTCTTTGGATTGGCATGAACATATGACAAGGTGTTTTTTTTTGTTGATTTATTTTTAAAACTTGTTCTTTGCAGGTGGACGTCAGTCTCAAGATCAGTTAAACAGATGGAATGGAATAAACCTATCTGCAGAGCATTTTGAAAATGGGGTATGTATTTCCTATCAGTCATCAATTAATTTTCTTTAATACTAGTATGCTACTCAGTTCAACTTTCTTTCTGTTCATCTACTTCCACATTCTGATCCACTTGCCCAGGAAAATGAAAACACAGGTCTAGGATGTGCCAATTATATGCACACCTAATTATTGCTGTTCATAATGACTTCATCTTTCAGTCACCATTCCTGTGTCAGGGTGGCCTTGAGTAAATTTCCAGATTATACACCACCATTGGTGTTTGAAACATTCCACTTCCATGTATGTTTGTTAGCTTTTCCTCATTTTAGCACTATAACAATTTTGTACTGATGCTGCAAGAAAGGTAATATGAAAGACGAATGGCTGAAAATAATGATTTCTTCACCATATCAGAGAGGAAAGGGAATTTTGGGATTGTTAGGAGTCTGCCCTCCTTGATGAGAATGGTATTATTGGTTCTGAACAGAACAGTGATGCTTGGGAGGGAAAACAGTGGCAACAAAGGGGCTAAGGAAGAGTTCAATGTAGATGATGTTAGAAAAAGTAGATGGACATGAAAAACATAGACATAGTGGTTTGATTAATGAAACACGAAGAAAAGAAGTGGAAATAACTGCATGAATATGTGGTCTGTCTTGGTGATGGCAAGATCTGTCAACAGACCCTGAAAGCAAGGATGGTAAAGAGCAGCTTGGATAATCTTGGAGAATAGGAGCTTGTTTTGGACTCCATGGTGAGCCAGGAGTCATTTGATTGAAAGTGACAAAATTATAAGATTTTTAAAAATATAAAATAGCTAAATTGGAAGCTCTGAGCATCATAACCCTGCTAACTGTCCTTGAATGACACTATTGAATTTTGTTATGTTGACTTCAGAATAGCTTTATAGTTAACACAGAACTATCTTCCTAAGGCACTTCGTTATCAACTAGTACATTCCTGGCCCTATTCATCTCCTTCTGTAGAATGTGAACACTGTTTGTTAAACTGGCAATGTGAATTTGGAACATTGTGTCCTGACAACATGCAAATCTGAAAAATGTTAAGCAGCATTCCTTTCAATGTTAAATCATTTCAAGGACACCTTCAGACGCTTGGCAGTTGTATTCAGTTTTGAAGTGGCGTAACAGATTAAAACTACTTTCTGAAGTCCTTAAAATCTAAGAATCTTTTGCAATTGAATTCCATCTTATTTTATGGAAATGGATCAAGGGTCTAGACCAAAAAGGTTTGATAGTCCACATTTTCCTCCGTAAGTATTGCCCAGCATCTGCAACTGTTTGATTCCATTTTATTTGTATTTTTGAATTTCATGTCATTTGTAGATGTAGTCGTGTGAGTGTATTTGTGTGCGTGTGTCTGTGTTAGTTTGCGTGTTTATGTGTGTGTGTGTGTGTGGCTGCCCTAGTTAGCTGAACTTTCATGGAAATAGTTTTAAAAGAGATATAAAAAAGCATAAACTACCATTTGACTGAGTAACAAATTATGTATTTAAACAAAATACAGAACAAATTAGAAGACTACCGATACCACTACTGTGCAAAAAAAACTGTATATTACTTCCTAATAGTTATTGCCAGAGGAATTCGTCCAGTGTATCCTGCCAAGTTCTTTTCATTGACTGTAAATGAACAGTGTTTTAAAGTGACTGGAAATTTGGCCAAAAAACCCATTTTAATTTCTCCAACATTTACTCCATTTATTTTGTATGACAATCATGTGCACACACTCAGTCAAAATTACTCTCACTGGTAGGAGCATTGATGCTTTTTGATCTGTATTCATCTATCTTTGAAACAAATATACTGAGGCTGATTATAGAGTCACTGCTGTTACTTAATTTAACATCAAATCACTCAACACAGACAAGTTAACCTTCTGAGCCCAAATTTATAAATAATGGAACGTTCTTTGTTTGACAGAGATGATATCCACAAAAATGAGATGGATTCAAAATTAGCAAGCATTATCTACAGCAATGTTATTGTGAACAGCTTTCAATTAATGTACAAAAGTTTATCTTCATTAAAAAGTGTTCCATCAGAGTCAATTGTTACATTTCTGTTAGTAAGTGGAAAAACAGTTCTGTGAAGTTAAAAATACAATTGATGGCGGAGCAGTTTAAGCATTTTGATCATTGAGCAAACACTTGGAATAAAATATTAGGTAACAGAGTAAGAAATCATACTTCATGGATGGTTGATTTAATTGATATAATAGGATATTGGGTTTATAGCCAGAGTTAAATAACTTTAGACTTTTCCTTTAATAATTTTCTATAACACTATAGGGTGGTAATCCTCGAGTAGAGATGACCCTTTCAGAGCTGCAAGAAATGGCTTCAAGACAGCAACATCAGATTGAGGCACAGCAACAGATGTTGGTAGCCAAGGTAGAACTTTTTCGATTTTTGACAAATCTAACTGAATACATCTCCAAGAAACAATCTTAATGGAAAATATGTTAATTTATTGTAAATTATTCTGTATTGATATTTAATTATAAAGTAAATTATTTTCTGTGACATTTTAAAAAGAAACTGCTTAATGTTATAAAGATATCAAAGACCATAAGAGACAGGAGTAGAACTAGGCCATTTAGCCCATTAAGTCTACACCGTCATTTGATTATGGCTGATCTGTTTCCCTCTCAACCCTATTATCCTGCCATTTCCCCGTAACCTCTCACACTCTGACTAATCAGGAACCTATCAACCTCTGATTTTTGAATTTTCTTCCTGTTTAGAAAATGGTCTATCCTCCTATTTCTTCTACCAAAGTGCATGACTATGCACTTCCCGACACTACTCCATCTGCCACTTCTTTGCCCATTCTCCTAATCTGTCCAAATCCTTTTGTGTCTCCCTGATTCCTCAACTCTACTTTCCCCTCCATCTACAGTATCTTCGTATCATCCACAAACTTGGCCACAAAGCCAGCAATTCCGTCATCCAAATCATTGACATACAATGTAAAAAGAAGCAGTCCCAACACAGACTCCTATAGAACACCACTCATCACCGGCAGCCAATCAGAAAGGGCTCCCATTATACACACTCCTTGCCTTCTGCCAGTCAGCCAATGTTCTATCCATTCTATCCAAGGCTCCTTTAATACCTTGGCATCTTATCTTTCTAAGCAGCCTCATGTACTGCACCTTGTCAATGGCCTTCTGAAAATCCAATTTTCCTTTGTTGTCCTGCCTGTTATTTCCTCAAGGAATTCCAACAAATGTCAGGCAACATTTTCCCTTCAGGAAATCATGCTGACTTTGGCTTATTTAATCATGTGCTTCCAAGAACCCCAAAACCTCATGCTTAACAATCAACTCCCTACATCTTCCCAACCAATGAGGTCAGGCTAACTGGCCTATAATTTCCTTTCTTCTGCCTCTTTCCCTTCTTGAAAAGTGGAATAACGTGCAATTTTCCAGTTCTTTACCATGCCAGAATATACTGATGCTTGAAAGATTATTACTAATGCCTTCACAATCCCTTCAGATACCCTTCTTCAGAACCGTGGGGTGTAGCCCATTTGATCCAGCTGACTGATCTACCTCCAGACCTTTCAGCTTTTTTTAATTCAAAATTTTATCATTATTTATTCTTATTGTACAAAGCAGCACAGCATATCACAGAGCAGATACAGTACAGCGTATTTACACAGCCATCCCATGACAGGAAAACAAATAAAACTTAGAGACAGGAAGAAGTTTTAATTTAAGTTTAAATTAACATACAACCAAAATTGATCCCACACATCTTGCACTTTTCCCTCACTGTTAATTCTTCCCAACATGTGTTCGTATGATGGAATCTTAATCATTTCCTCAGTCCATTCCTTCACAGTGGGACATCTGGGTTTTTTCCAGTTTTGCAATATAATTCTTGCAACTGTGATGAGACCCACCTTTAAAATAGTAAATTTGTCATTGTTTACATTAGGTATCATTGTCCTATCACCCAGGAGACAAAGCTGTGGGCACAAGGGCAGTGTGGAACCCGACCAATTCTCCAACAGATCAAGAACTTTACACCAAAATGGACGAACCATGGAACACTCCCAATCATGTGAAAATATGTGCCCACCTCATTTTTACATTTCCAACATAAATTATTATCAACAATCCCCATTTTGTACAGTCCTGTTGGTGTCCAATAATATTTGTGTACTATCTTGTACTGAATAAATTCTCCTCTTGCTTCCCTAATATGCCTACCCACATTTGATAAAATATTTGACCACTCATTATCTTCAATATCGCTTCCAAGATCCATACTGCTTTGAGATTGTATACGATTCACCCACAGAGCGCTTGAATATCTTCTGAAACACTGATGCTTTATGAACTTCCTGTGGTAATGTAAAGTATTCAGTTAGAGTTACTTTGTGGGTCACCGTTCTTAAATATGCTACTAATGCAATGTCTTATTTGTAAATACTTCCAAAAATTCCCTTTGTCTGCAAAGTTATATTTCTTCTGCAAGTCTACAGATGACATAAAAATCCCATTCTCATAGAGATCACCTACTGTATCTACACCTTTAATCTTCCATTCTTTCCAGTACACCATTCTTTTCCCGATGCATATCTCAGGGTTATTCCAGAGCGAGGAGTATAACTGGTTTAAATGTGACATTCTACAGGCTTTATGAATTGTACTCCACACACTCCTTGAGTGAAATAGTATAGGATTTAGATAAGTCTTGTTCTCCACGTGTTGTGAGAGGATGTTAAGGAGCGAATGTGGTGCAGCCAGGCTTCATTCTATAATTACCCAATCTAAATCAACATCAGCCCTGTCCCGATATTTAGCTAATTTGGTCATTTCAAAGGATAATTTATATGTCCTGATGTCTGGTAGAGTGACCCCACTCATGTCCCTGGACATACACATCTTACTCATTTTAATTCTGGGCGGCTTCTTATCCCATAGAAAAATCACTGATAATTTTGTTGTATTGTTTGTACAAACGTTTGTAGATTAAATCTGATATATTTAAAGGAAGCATCGTAGAAAGATAGTTAAACTGAGGTGCTATGACCATTTTAACTACATTGACTAGAGTGACGGTCTCAGCGCCCCCCACTTATGCAGATTATTTCTTATCCTACTCAATAATGGATCATAATTTAAAGTAATTATTTCATCTGAATTCTGACTGAGTTTGACCCCTAGATACTTCATTCCAACTGGCACCCATCTGAAATTAAACTGAGATGCTGTATTTTAATAACACAATTTTGACATTGGCGTAGCCTCAGATTTATTGTAGTTGATTTTATAACCAGATACCTCAGAATATAATTGAATTGTTTTCATTAGTGGGGGTAGCCTTTCAGCTTAAGAACAATCTCCCCTAGCTAATAGCAACTGCACTCACTTCTGCCACCTGACCCTCTGAACATCGGGTATATTGCTAGTGTCTTCCTCAATGAAGACTGATGCAAAGTACTTGTTCAATTTGTCCGCCATTTCCTCGTCCCATTACTACTACTCTAATGTCATTTTCCACTAGTGCAATATCTACTGTTGCCTCACTGTTTACTCTTTTGATATCCTCTTTGATATGATTGGCCGGCTTACAATCATATTTAATCTTTTCCCTCATGGCTTTTTTAGTTTCCTTTTATTGATTTTTTTTTTTTTTTTTTTTTTTTAAAGCCTCCCAATCCTCTAACTTCCCACTTATTTTTTGCTCTATTATATGCCATCTTATTTACTTTTTATGTTGGCTTTGACTTCCCTTGTCAGCCACAGTTGCATCATCCTGCCTTTAGAATACTACTACTTCTTTGGAATGTATCTATCTTGTGCCTACAGATTGCTCCCAGAAACTCCAGCCATTGCTGTTCTGTTGTCATCCCAGCTCGTGTCTCCTTCCAATCAACTTTGGCCAGCTGCACCCTCATGCCTCTATAATTCCCTTTACTCCACTGTAATACTGATACATTTGACTTTAGCTTCTCACTCTCAAATTGCAGGGTGAATTCTTATCATATTATAATCTCTGCCTCCAAAGGCTTCCTTTACCTTAAGCTCCCTAATCAAATCTAGCTCATTACACAACGTTCTCCAATCCTGAATAACTAATCGCCTAGTGCAGGGGTTCCCAAACCTGTGGTCACTGGGTCCCTTGGTTAATGATAAGGTTCCATGACATAATGTCCTAGTTGGTTCAACCACAAGCTGACTAAAAAGCCACCTGGTAGGCATTCTACAATTTATCTCTCTTGAGATCTAAAATCAGCACCAACCTGATTTTCCCAATCTAGCTGCATATTGAAATCCCCCATGACCATCGTAATATTTCCTTTTTGACATGCATTTTCTATCTCCCATTGTAATTTGTAGTCCACATCCTGGCTACTGTTTGCAGGCCTGTACATAACTTCCATCAGGTTCTTTGTACCCTTGCAGTTTCATAACTCCACCCACAATGATACTGCATCTTCGGATTGTATGTCACCTCTTTCTAAGGATTTAGTTTAATTTTTCATCAACAGATTCACCTCCCACCCACCTACCTGCCTGTCCTTTCAATACAAAATGTATCCATGGATGGTAAACTTCCAACTTCCAAACATGCATGAACAGATTTCTCAACCGGATGAACTTTTCCTGTAGTTTTCTTTATGCACTTCACATATCACAGATTATCACATATTAGGATCCACCCATTCTTACAACTGTAGAAGCCATTACAGCTCCTTCGGTTCAATACTTAGTGATTCAACAGTCTGGTCTCACAACAATAGCTATTCCAGTTTAGAATGGAGGATAGGTAATGCTGTTTCTTTATTTAAGAAGGGTAGCGGGGTAAGCTGGATAACTAAAGGCCGGTGAGGCATGTGTCAGTTGTAGGAAACTCCTTGGAGAAAATCATGGCATAGTCAGCATGGTTTTGTGCAGGGAAAACTGCCTCACTAATGTTTTCTTTTTGATTAATTAAGGTGATGGATGTTGTTTCTATGGACTTCTATTAAGGCATGTGACAAGCTCCCACAAGATGGATGGCCCAAAAGGTTAAGGCACTTGGGATCCAAAGCTGACTATTTGGATCCTAAAATAGCTGGGTAATAGAGCAGCGGGTGGTGGAAGGACGCTTTCTAATTGAATGTCTGTGACCAATGGTGTACTGCAGAGATCTCGCTGTTACCCTTGTTTGTCATTCTTGGAATAGTGTGTGCACTTATGATCATCACACTATATGAAGGACATAAAAACCACCAACTTTAGTGTCAACCACAAATTTATTAATCATATATTCACATCAGGTTGTTAACGTATCACCACAGTTGCCCTAGTTTTACACCATCCTAAATAAATCCTCTCCCTTTTTCCACGCAGTTTAACATGCTGCTTTTGTCTCCTTCCCAGTTTTGACGAAGGGACTTTAACTTGAATTGTTTGTCTTGTTTCTCTTCCTGCAGATATGATTTGACTCAATGAGTATTTCCTGCAGATTTTAATTTAATAATAAGAAGCATGTGGTTGCATTAGGGAGGGTGCAGATGAGATTGGCCAGAATGTTGCCAGGAATTTATTTGCAGGAGAGAATGTTGCCAGGAATTTATTTGCAGGAGAGATTGTATAAGTTGGGCTTGAGTCCCCGAAACAAAGCTGGCTGAGGGGTGACCTGATAGAGATATATAAAATTATAAGTGGCATAAATAGGATAGATAGTTAGAATCTTTTCCTCACAGTAAAGCATCAAAAACAAAGACACAAGTTTAAGATGAGAGAACAGAGTTTTAAGAGTGGATGAATCTGGAACTTGCTGCCAAAGCAGGTAGTGGAGTCAAATACAATCACTGCATAGGTGACTTTTAGATAGGTACTTGAATAGAAAAAACCTAGAAGGATACAGATCAAGTATGCATAAATGGGATTAGTGTAGTTGGGAAAGGTTTGTTTTGTCGACTACACAAAAGCACTTGATAAAGTGAAGCATAATAAGTTATTTGAAATCTTACAAGAAATTCTAGATCTAGATTCGAAAGATCTCTGCCTAATCAGAAATCTGTACTGGGAACAAACTGCTGCTGTAAGAATAGATGGAGAAGTGAGTCAATTTACAAAAGTCAAGGGTGTTTAGACAAGGGTGTGTTTTCTCCTGATTTAATGTGTACAGTGAAACAATATTACAAAAAATAAGACATCTTGGGAATCAAAGTTGGCAGTGAAAACAATAATTTCAGATAATTCACAAAAAGAGAAATAATGTATAAGATCATGAAAAAGCAATGTGACTTCATTGGACATGTGACTAGGAAAGAGGAGTTAGAATGCACGGTAATTATGGGAAAGATTGAAGCGAAGAAGGCAAGAGGAAGTCAAAGTCAAATGATGATAGAGACAGCAGTCAGAGAACTGGAAATGAATACCAGTGAATTGATCCTCTTGACCTGAAACAGGAGTCTGTGGGCCATGGCAATCAAAGCTCAAACTGGCCATGGCACCTGATGATGCTGTAGTTGGGGAAAAGTAGTTGAGGTGGTTCTAGTGGGTTGAAGTTCATCTGTGCAGTACAACTTTGTCTCTAAGATTCCAGTTCACATTCTGTTGTTTTTTTTAAGGAAGTACTAACTCGTGACTAGGTTCTTCCTCACAAGAAGAATGAGAGAAGGGGGTAGATAATTCGCATTGTGATCTAGGAGCAGAGCATCCTTCCAAACTGGATGTCGTAGGAGTATCTCATTTTACTAAAACTAAATGTGCCTAAATTATGTGCATCTTTAAATGTGCGAAAAATCTAGGAATATGATTGTATAAGAATTCTACTAGTAGGTACCCATTAAAAGAGCTTTAGTTCATGTACATTGCAGAAATTTAATGCTGAGACACACTAAACTGATATCACCTCGTCTTATCCTCACACACCAAATAAACATGGTATGGTACACTGTGTTTAGATAATCTGCAAAACACAGCTTTCCATACAGGCTTGTCTGTTTATAGTGGGGAAAACTAATAAATCTAGGAATGTATATTTGAAATTGGATTGGATACCACAGAGGACCAACTGGTAGATTGAAGAAAAGTTTTCATTGTGGCTGCTTAAGAGCAATTGAAAGTAAAGTTTAAACGCAAGTATCAACTATGGTTAGTCATGCAGATTGAAGAGGAAGTTAATTTGAACAAAATAAAAAGCAGTAACTCAAGATTTGTGTTTAAGTCGCTATTTTCAGCAGGATCTAATCAAGTTGATTATACGTATGTATTTCAAGATTTTCTAAATGAATCATAGTTTACTGCTGTTTCTCAATAATGTGTTAGTTGTAAGTTTCTTTTTAAAATATCTTACTATGGTTGGTTTATCAATCACACAACCCTTTGCTAAAACTATGTAGCAGTGGTCCCCAACCTTTATCGCACTGCAGACCGGTTTAATATTGACAATATTCTTGCGGACCGTCCGACTGGGGGTGGTGTTCAAGTAGGGTTGAACTTGCCTTTTACAGTTAGGGTTGCCAACTTTCTCATTCCCAAATAAGGGACAAAAGTAGCAGTTAAATCCTGACGAAGGGTCCCGGCCCGAAATGTCGACTGTACCTCTTCCTATAGATGCTGCCTGGCCTGCTGTGTTCACCAGCATTTTGTGTGTGTTGACGGGACGCTTGTGTTTACCCCGAGAAAGACTACCATGACCACGAAGCCTTGCATGGACACCTGTGTGCGCATGCATGATGCACGCATGCGTGTACGTGCCGATTCTTTTTTCCCACATATCGGTTTTGGCTTAATCTTCCTGACTACACTGTACATACATTATTTCTACATTATATAGGCTGTATGTTAGAATTATTTTAGGTGCTGTGTTATTTGTTATGATTTGATAGGTTATTTTTTGGGTCTGGGAACACTCAAAAAATTTTTCCCATATAAATTAATGGTAATTGCTTCTTCGCTTTACACTATTTCAGCACGAGAGGTTTCATAGGAATGCTCTACCTTAGCAGGGGAAGTACGGCACAAGGGTGATCCCGTATAGCAGGGGTCCCCAACCTTTTTTGCACCGCGGACTGGTTTAATATTAACAATATTCTTGCTGACCAGGAGGGGAGGGGGTTGGGGGGGTGTTCAAGTAGGGTTAAACTCACCTCAACATATCTTTTACAGTTAGGGTTGCCAACTTTCTTACTCCCAAATAAGGGACAAAAGTAGCAGTCAAATCCTGGGACACTTTACCCCAGTAAAGACTACCATGAGCATGAAGCCTTGCACGGGCATCCATGTGCACATGTGTGAACGTGCCAATTTTTTTTCCACAAATCGGTTTTGCTTTCATCTTCCCAACTATACATAACATTATTTCTACTTTATATAGGCTGTGTAATTATCATATCATTCCTGCTTTTACTATATGTTAGTGTTATTAATTTTCGGTTTTATGTGCTATTTGGTATGATTTGGTAGGTTATTTTCTGGGTGTGGGAACGCTCAAAAAATTTTCCTATACAAATGAATGGTAATTGCTTCTTCGCTTTACGCTAGTTCGGCACGAAAGGTTTCATAGGAACACTCTACCTTAGCGGGGGAAATACGGGACAAACCAATTTAGCCCAATATACGGGATGTCCCGGCAAATATGGGACAGTTGGCAACCCTATGTTCAAGTTCAACAGTGCGCGACGGGGAATGAGGAAAGGTGCAGCTGACTCGTATTGTTTCCTCACGGCCCGGTAGCACATGCTTTGCGGCCCAGTACCGGTCCGCGGCCTGGTGGTTGGGGACCGCTGCGTAGTATGGTCTGCCTTGCTGTTCCTTGGTGTGAAATAGATAGAGGAAAGGTTCAGCTTCCTGGTATAGGCTAGTGAAAGAAGATCTTTTCTTCTCTTTCTTTAAAAGTTTAGCTATTTCAATGTGACAGATTTCTCATTCATATGAAGATCACTACTACTTTTGATAGCTAGTTGCTTTATCTCCACCCCACCCCCCTGCTTTCTCCTTGGTTTCCTCAGTGCATCCCTCTTTTCTCTTCCAACACCACATCAAACCAATTAGTAGAGCCCGGGATTCAATATACAGACTGGTTACGATTTCAGAAAGGAGGGAGAACCAAAAGGGGGGGGGGAGGGTGTGGAAAAAGAGGCTTTAGAGGGAGGTGAATGTACATTGAATCATTTGGTGACTGAAGATTTTTAAATTCTTAAAGCTTCCTTGGGTGCCAATAACGTCATAATGTTATCTCATGCCATCTCATATAAAGAGGCTTATTTTGGAAGAAATATAACACTTGGCTTTGTGGTTTGGATAATAATGTGTGTTATGCCCAATGAAAGCTAGTAATGTGGATTTTTGGTTACCAGAAAGTTTAAACTTCCAAATTTCCATTGGGCATTTAAGTTCTCAATTGTAAAGCTACTAATTGATGCACTATGATGGTTGTTGTCTGGACATTTTAAAGAAAAATGAGTGATTATTATGTTTATCTTCCCTCAAAAGGAGCAACGTTTACGTTATCTGAAACAGCAAGAGAGACGCCAGCAGCAGTCAGTTTCAGAAAGTGACAAGTTACAAAAACTAAAAGAACGGATGGAGAGCCAGGAAGCAAAGTTGAAGAAGATACGAGCTATGCGAGGACAGGTGGACTACAGTAAAATTATAAATGGCAATCTTTGTGAGTATTCAAAATTTCATGTTTGAATTTTTTCTCAAAAATGAATTAAGATGCATTAGTAAGTGCTCATTTGTAATAGCCACAGTCTTGCTTTTACTACACAATCTACATCCTGTGTTGATCTAAAGTAGCTCTCCATCTAATTCTTTTTTCTACCCCATTTCAATAATCTTTCAACGTTTCAATTTTCAACTGCCCACTTTTAAAAATAATTGGGGATTTGGCTTCTACATTGAGCTGGATAATGATGGTCCTCATCCGTGTCTCACCTTCACCTTTTGTGGGGTGCTGACAATCACACTCACTTTTTGTAGCTGTGAAGTTCCTAGTGGACTGCTGGTATACATTAGCTGTTGTTATTTCACAAGGTGTATTGGTGTTCAGGTTTCTGACAGTAAAAAGTGATTAGAGACATTTAGAAACATTTTTAAATGTTTTATTGTTTCGAGTTGCTTTTTTTAAAAATTGTAAAGTTGTAACAATTAAAAATGTTATTTGTTTCAAAGAACTGTTGACTCCAGTTCCAGTGGTAGGGTCTATGCTGTATATGTCAGCTATGGTGCAAAATTGTTGGGGTGAAAGAATCAAGGGAATTGGGCATGCATATTCAGCTTTGAAGTTAGCTGGGTAATTTGGTTCTGTAGTTTTTAAAAATAATGAAGGCTGACTTATATGAATCAACTTGAATCTCTGGTTTCTCTGGGCTGATAGATTCTGTACAGTTCTGGGTAGGATAGTGAGGGTTTGAGGAAGGCACAAGGTGACTTGGTTCTGTGAGTTGGATAACTTGAGTTGCTATCCAAGAGCAATTAAATAATATTTGTAAATTAAGGAGTCTTTATGGAGCAAGTAGAAGAATAGTTTCTTCTGGCAGGTAAATTAGTAATCAGATCAAATTTCAAATAATTGTCAAAATGACTAGTAAGGAGCTGAGAATTCTTTTCATGCAGATAGTTCATGCAGTGTATGTAAAAGGATATTGGTAACAGATTCCTTTGAAACTTTCACACTGTGGCTCTGCATGAAGATAACTAACTTGCAGGAAGGTGGGAAATAGCCTAAATGTTGGTCTAAATCAGAGAACCAGCGCAAGCATGTTGGGCCAAATGAAGACCTAATGTATGGTAAGAATCTGTGAATACAAGTCATCTCATACAGATATTGATGCATGTATGTTTAAAGGAACAAAACCACAGTCTCCAGGTTTCCTCTATGCTGTGTACTGAAGTTTGATACTTTCTCTGCTAATAGTTACCAAAAAGAAATTGAATTAGAGTGGATTCTGGTGAATTGGGACACATTGGGGACTAGTATATTGTGGCTCAATTAAGCGGCTGCCCCAATTAGCTGAAGCTTCATGGGAATAGTTAAAAAGATATTTTTTAAACAACTGAGTAACAAATTATGCATTTAAATGAGATACAGAACAAATTATAACACTGCCAATACTACTATAAGTACTATAAAACTGTATTAGTTCCTCATAGTTATCAACGGAGAAATTCAACCAGTGTATGCTGCTGTGTTTCTTTGATTGTAAATGAATAAAATCAGCACAGATAATGCACACTAGTGCAGATAATGGACTGCCTTCACACAATACTTCAGATTATTGCATTCTTCAAATCTTCATTTTCAGTGTAACATTGAATATAGTTGATCCCTTCAAATTCTTCATAGAGCCTAACTTGATGTAGTGAAATTGCTCAGTTTTACTCCTGGCCATTTATGGCATATCCAAGCCTGAATGCTTGAAACCACAGTGAGCAAAACAGTTCTGAATTGTCTTGCTGTTTATTTCTCACCATCAGTGACAAAAGTCAGTAATAAGGGTCCTGATGAAGGGTCTTGGCCCGTAATATCGACCGTTTATTCCTATCCATGGATGCTGCCTAACCTGTTGAGTTCCTCCAGCACGTTGTTTGTGTGCGTGCTCTAGATTTCCAGCATCTGCAATACCTCTTATCTGTACAAAAATTACTGCTTTTAGAACAGAAGTACACACAACTGACACTATTTAAAAATGGCTCGCTCTGACCACAGTGTAGTGTCTAACAGCCACACAAGTGCATGTGACTGATGTTGGTTAGAAACTGTTTGGGAACAGTCTCCTGTCCCAACTAAGCAACAAAGTGTCTTAAGTAAACAAAAGGAATCCTGGCTATTTTTTGCAATTAGTTTCTGTTCTTTAAGAGTTCTCCCAAATATGTGATTGCATCAATTAACAGGGACCAACTGTAATTGCAACATATTTTAGCACTGGTATATTTACAGATATTTTTATTTTTATCTGTAGCAGCTGAAATTGAGCACATTAATACTATGTTTCATGAGAAGCAGCGAGAGTTACAGTCAGCTGTGTTGAAAGTTGATCAACTGACCCAGCAACTCGATGATCTGAGGAAAGGAAAAACAAATGGATTGCATTCTTACAATGGTCAAATGCCAGGCCCTGCTGCACTTGAATTGAAGAAATTGTATCAGGAGCTGCAGGTGAAGTACATATATCTAGCTAAAGCCTTGTACGGTTGTGTTTGCATTCCAAACAAAAACTTAGTCCATTTTCAAAGTTGTAATGAATCTTAATAGAAAATGTTGGGGCTTCTGAACAGTTCATCAGCATTTGTAGAGATTGAAGCAGAGTTAATGTTTCATGTTGTTGGTCCTCATGATAAAGGGTCAATTACCTGCAATGTTAACTCTGTTTCTCTGTTACGGTGAATGACATGCTGAGCTCAACACTTCGCTTATTGTTAAGGTTTCCAGCATCTGCAGTTCTTTTGTATTTTGTCATAAATCTTTTTGGCTTTTTTTGACCAGTAGGGTGATGCTGAAAGTTAAAAGTAGAAAAAGCTACATCCCTCTTGGAGTAAGATGGATGCCTTCACTTGACTGAGGACCTTCTCTGTTGCTTAAGTCTCAGAATTTCTTAATGCTTCATGCTACTTTCATAGATTTATATTACACTGCTGTTACAAAGCTGTGTAGAAGAAATGAAACAACCAAAGAGCTGTTTATCAAAAGCAGCCACTTGAAAAAAGTTTTTTTTTAAAACAACCTGGCATCCAGCCTTACCAATCTGGCATCTACAGTTTAGGGTTGGTGCTGACTACACAAAAGCATTGTTGCTGGGTGCTAGCACTGTTAATTCATGTCTTGCATAACAGAAAAGCAGTAACAGTAGTTTTCTCTGTGCAACTAAAAAGAAACTTGAGTTTAAGTAAAAGTTTTGAAAAGATTATGAGCCCAGACATTTTAACACTCCGAATTTATTGATGTTTCTAGATTCGTAATAAACTTAATCAAGAACAAAATATAAAACTTCAGCATCAAAAGGAGCTGCTTAATAAACGTAACATGGAAGTGACTATGATGGACAAAAGGATTAATGAACTTCGTGAGCGATTGTGGAAGAAGAAAACTGATGCACGCCAAAAGGAAAACATCCCTGTATGACCCTGATCTTTATTTTAATGTTATGGCATTCTGAACGATACAATTTTTCCTTGTTTGAGATTGAGCAAAGTGTACAGTAATGAAAGTACTTCAGTTTTGAAATGCTGTGTGATTTGTAACTTTGTTTTCTATTTTTCTGAATGTTCATTTTCAAAGAGGCGAAGGTTTAACCAATTTTATTCCTTTACCAAGTAAGGGGTACTATGACCATCCATAGTACCTTTTTATTTCTCCAAGTTACTCTGCAAAAATATTGACAATAGAGCTAGGTTTCTTTGAAATTATTTGCATTCAGTCAAATAATATTTAAGTCCATCAGAAGTGCCTCCATTCACTGTGGAAAGGAAGAAGTAACTTATTTTATCAACAATAACTATTCAGTAAGGTTGCTGTGAAGCAACCAAAGTAACACTAAAAAAGCTGTGTGTATCCTTTTTTTTTCCCAAAAAAACTACATTTCAAAGTAAGAAAGATATAGATAATTCCTTGTAGGAATGGCCACTTATCTAAATGCTTCCAACTTTTACCAGTCACAGACTTGTTCTTGGTGTATTCATTCTATTCCTTTTGGTCCAAAGGCAATAATTTTTCTGTGTTTCCAGTCATTCTGAATGTCCAGTGTTCCTGCTTCTCCTACACTTTCCTTCCATCCTACTACATTAGCACATTGTCATCCAATGTAACCAAAGGGGGGAAAAATGGATAGTTACTCTAATTGTCTCGATCATTAATGCTGTCAATGTAAGATCTAATAATGATGCAAATTTAATGTGGTAGAACAGTTATCTTTAATATACAACTTTTCCTAACAAATGTTTCTTTGTCCTCTGTCAGCTAAGTCATATTAATGGAACACAGTCCTCCCAGACCCATTCTAATACCTCAGGGCGTGTGGCTGCTGTGGGACCTTACATTCAAATATCTACTGGAACTAGACCACAGGGTAATCAGTCATCACCTGTGGAGATGCTGAAACCTCAAACTCTGACTGTAACTAGCAATGCTGGCCATCCTATAACGAGAGGAAAATCTGGTAAGCTATGAAAAGTTAACTTGAGATAATTATGGAAGGTTTATTGAGAGAATAGTGTGATTGAGGTGAAGCATTGAGAGGTTTAGTCTACGCTTCAGATTGATGCATTAAATTGAAGAATTGAGATTTGAAATGTTGCTTTAACGTAAACATTTGTATTTCAGGGTAAAATAAATTGCTTCCTTGTTAATAGGAACACATGGTGGAATTTATGCCAAATAACTCCATTCATCTCAGCCCCTTTCGCATTTCCATTATGGAATATGTCATAAGAATCATATTCCATAGTTTTCTAAGTTCAGCAACTAGTGTGAAATTAACTAAGATAATACTTATTATTCTAACACTTCCCTTTTTAATATGGTCTTGCATTTCTCCAGGAGCCATGCTGAACTATCTTAAAGATGTTGCTGTTCGATAAGTGCTGATACACATCTGGTTAATAGCTCATTACTAAGGCTAAATAACTGGTTATTGAAAAATACAAAATTGGTTTTCATGAAAGTCAGAAGATGCTTGTGGAGATTGGAAGCCTGTGACCAGCAGTATGCCAGAATGATCAATGCTGAGTCCACTGTTTTTATTTGTCATCTTTATTAATGATTCGGGTGAAAATGAAATTGACCTGGTTAGAATAGTTGCAGATGGCAGCAAAATTGGTGATATAGTAGACAGTGAAGGGCATGTGGGATCTAGATCAATGAGGAAAGTGGGGCCAGGGAGAGGCAGATGGAATTTCATCCTGACTGTGGCATTTTAGAAAACTTTCCTGCTGCTACCTGTAAGGAGTCTGTACGTCTCCCTGTGACCACATGGGTTTCCTCTTGCTGCTCTGGGTTCCTCCCACAGCCCAAAGACTACTGGTTGGTAGGATAATGATTAGACTAGATTTGAACTGGGGGTTGCTGGGCTGCGCGACTAGAAGGGCCTACTCCACGCTGTATCTCAATAGTAATTAAGTAAATGAACTGACAGGGCAAGAGTTGCACAGTGAATGGGTAGTGTCCTGGAGAGTGTTGTGGAACAAAGAAGCCTAGGGACACAAGTACTTGCAGGTTCCCTGTCGTAGAACAAACTGATCTGGGAATATCGGCCCATAATTCATTGGAAGTGGTGGCACAGGTAGATAGGGTCATAAGGAAAGCTTTTCCCACTTTGGCCTTCATAAAGCAAGGTATTGAGTACAGGAGATGGGTTGTTATGTTGAAGTTGTACAGGATGTAGGTGAGGCCTGATTTAGAGTATTGTGTGCAGTTTTGGTCACCTACGTACAGGAAAGATGTAAGTATGATTGAGTACAGATAAAATTTAGATGGATGTTGCTGGGACTGGAGGACCTGAGCTATATGGAAAGATTGAATAGGTTAGATTTTACTTCTTGGAACCTAGAAGAATTGAGGGGAGATTTGAGAGGGATATAGGTAGGGTAAATGCAAGCAGGCTTTTTCCACTGAGGTGGCATGGCACTACAACTAGAGGTCATGGGTTAAAGGTGAAAGGTTTAAGGGGAATATAAGGTGGTTAGAGTGTGGAGCAAGCTGCCAGTGAAAGTGGTGCATGCAAGCTCGATTTCAGTGTTTTAAAAAAAAAAAAAAAAAAGTTGAGATTGGTACATGGATGGTAGGGGTAGAGAAGGCTATGGTTGTGGTGAAAGTTAATGGGATTAGGCAATTTAAAGGGTTTGCCATGGACTAGATGGGCCAAAAAATCTGTTTCTGTGCTGTCCTTTTCTGTGACTCTATGAAAGTGGCCACACAGCTGAACAGGGTCATGAACCGTTTGGCATGCTTTCTACCTTTTAATCAGGGCTGGAGTGAGACATTGTGTCACAATTGTACAAGAAGTTTTGTTAAACCACAGGGTACTGTACTGTGTGCAGTATCAGTCACCTAGTTATAGAAAGAATGTAATTAATCAGGAAAGGATATAGAAAAGTTACAAGGTAATGCTGGATAGTCAGGGGATTTCCCCCACCCCCCGGAGTATAGAAGGGTGTGTAGTGACCTTATAGTGGTATATAACGTTAAGGGGCATAGTTGGAATAATCCCAGGGAAATCTAAAACTAGAGGGCATAAATTTAAGGTGAGAGGGGATGAGTATAGATGATTTGGGCCAGAGAGCTTGTTTCCATGCTACATAACTGACTTAATGCAACTGCCTGTTTAGTTGTCTCTAAGACACATTCTTGCAGAAAATCACCATGAACATGGTCAAATTCTCTACCTCATTCAACATCAGCTTGTCTGCTTCTCCCAATAGAGCACCTTTCAAAGTCACTTTCAGTAAAAAGTGGGCAGTAGTAGTTTATCTAAAACTTAACACCATTCCAAGTAAGAAACAAATACATGTGTTATCTGCAGTTCAATTCTTTTTTCTCCATCTGTTTATTCTTTTCAAAATGGATTGCATCTGTTTTTTTTATCAAGTAATATTTTTGTGTAACTTTAGCAAATGTTGCTAGTATTTACAAACGTATTTATTGCCTGTTACACCACTGGCAGTGAAGGCCTCTGGCAATGTTGAGGGCTTCCTTCATTGTGTAGCTTCCTCTGTTTTCACCACTGTCAGTCATGCAAGTCCTGGGTGGAGACTCGGGAACTACATCGCACTTAGTAGAAACGTTGTTCATTGCTGTTTCCATAACAATGTTTTACCAGTTAGGACTGTTGGTCCTGAGCTGAACCCCCAAACCTGTAGGACTGGTGGACCACTCTTAGTCTGGCCTCTACTCTTTGACCTATTTGGCATGGGTGACCTTACCAAGATCCCAAGCATAAAGTCCTGGCTTCAGTCAACATAGCTCTCCTGAGGCATGTTCCAAGCTTCCAAACCATGACAAGGTTGTGTTCCTTCTGGAGGAAGTTGCTATTAAGGTGAATGAAATTCATGAGAAATAACACGCAATTAAGCAAAATCTTTGTGAAAACTGATGTGGCTGGACCAAATGAAATATTGAGTGGGTATTGTATGCTGTTAATTTGTTATATACTTATAATTACCCAATATGATTTTAAATGACCACATTTACCTTAACGTGAAAAGGTGAAGTAGTCTGTACTTGGGGCACATAAGATCAGCTGAAAAAAAAAATCAGAAATTAAGTCTTCAAGTGAAGCTTTGTTCATTTCACAGGATTGGGGTTTAAAATAATTGCAGTTTGCAAGAGCTCACCAGAACTCTTCTTAAAAATATGGTCGCTTAGTTCACTCTATTGGAGTTTATTTGCTGGGGCACAATTCCCTCGTGGTGTATAGTGACTTTGAACCAAAGAAGAACAAAATGTAAATCAAAAATTATAATCCATGTACTTTCTTTCCTTCTGGCTCCAAAGTTAGACTAGTTTAACCTGTAAATGCATTGCAAAATACTGCTGCTTGTTCTATTCATGGCATATTTTGATCTTACATTGAACCTTTTGTAATTAGATTATTTATCCCTTATCCAGACCTGAACTAATGACAATTTTGATTGTCTAGTCCCACTCTATCCTTTTAACTAATACTGTTTTTCTTCTTGAGCACTTTGTTAGAATGAGCTAGACCACTGATTGTTGATGCTCCAATTGTCATCTGAAGCTAAACTTTTGTCTCTATATTTTCAATTGCCCAGTCCTTTGACCCCCTTCGTTTGCCCTTCTAATCTGAAATCCTTTTCCAAGACAGTATAATCCAGACCAATTTAGAACATCATAATAGGAAATAGAATCAGAAATAGCCCACTTGGCCCCATGAGTTTGGTATTCACAGCAAATGAAGTCATGGCCGATCTATTCTTGGTCTCAAAACCATTCCCTGCACTCTCCCTTTTCTCTTTGACTCCCTTGTTGTTCTACCGTAAATACATTCAATGATTCTGCCTCTAGAGGTCTCCGTGATTAGCAAGCTCCAAGCAGTTATGACCCTCAGAAGGAAGAAATTTCACCTCACATTTTAAATCTGAATCTATGCCCATTGGTTCCAGATAGCCCCACTAGAGAAGCATTGCCTCAGCATCCATCCTGTCAGAACCTATTGGAATATTATATTTCAAGACAAAAGTCTCTTAATTGATATTCTCAATAGGTCATGTGCATGATTAATCTTTGCATTTGTATCTTTGCAAAGGAGCAAATATATCCTCCTTTGAACATGGAGACCAAAAGGGTACACATTGACCTGATCCTTGTGATCATGGTTATTAACCTGCAACATTGACTCTGTTTCTGTTGAATCTAATGCCCTGACCTGCAGCAATTTCTTTTTGTTTCATGTCCGTTCACTTATCATTCCATTCCAATCTCTTTAATGTCTACAGTTTAAAATCCTCATTCTCATCTTTGCATTGCCTCATGGCCTGGTCCCTCATTATCCCACAATATGAATCTGCATTGCCCCCCTCTGCCTCAACTCCAGAACACTATTTCAGCTGTGGTCTCCTTTTCCTTCCCACCTTCCCTTTTCTCTGCTGTTGGTGTCAATGACCATGACTTCATCTGCTTAGGTTTTATGCTCTGTTGTCAACTTTCTAAATCCTCCTCCTATCTAGTCACATTACTTTTAACTACTAAGATACTTTTAAAGCTGCTTTGGCCAGCAATTGGGCCACGCACTATATCCCTTTATGATTATGACTCTGTTAATTATTGTGACTTAAGAGGATGTGCTGGAGCTTTTGGAAAGCATCAAGTTGGATAAGTCGCCGGGACCAGATGAGATGGGAGGCAAGGGAGGAGATTGCTGAGCCTCTGGCGATGATCTTTGCATCATCAATGGGGACGGGAGAGGTTCCGGAGGATTGGAGGGTTGCGGATGTTGGTCCCTTATTCAAGAAGGGGAGTAGAGCTAGTCCAGGAAATTATAGATCAGTGAGACAAACTTCAGTGGTTGGTAAGTTGATAGAGAAGATCCTAAGAGGCAGGATTTATGAACATTTGGAGAGGTATAATAAGATTAAGAATGGTCAGCATGGCTTTGTCAAAGGCAGGTCATGCCTTACGAGCCTGATTGAATTTTTTGAGGATGTGACTAAACACATTGATGAAGGAATGTGTTTTGGATTGGGTGCTGTGTAATGAGCCTGAGGCGATTAGGTAGCTGGAGGTAATGGAACCCCTTGGAAGTAGTGATCATAATATGATTGAGTTCAGTTTCAAATTTGAAAAGGAGAACTGGTATCAGGTGTATCGATATTTCAGTGGAACAAAGGAAATTACAGTGGTATGAGAGAGGAACTGGCCCAAGTCGATTGGAAAAGTAAGCTGGATGGAGGGATGGTAGAGCAGAATTGGATGAAATTCCTACAAGAAACGAGAAAAGTGCAGGAAAAATATATTCCAAGAAAAAAGAAAATCATGAATGGAAAAATGGCACAAATGTGGCTAATGAGAGAGGTTAAGGCTAAAATAAAAGCAAAAGAGACGGCGTACAAGGAAGCAAAAATTAGTTGGAAAACTGAGGACTGGATGACTTTTAAAAACTTACAGAAGGAAACTAAGAATGTCATTAGGAAAGAAAAGATGAATTATGAAAGGAAGTTGGCAATTAACAAAGGATACTGTTTTTAAAAATATTTCATAACTTATTTCATAATTTACATATTACTATTTAACTATTTATGGTTCTATTACTATTTATTACTTATGGTGCAACTGTAACGAAAACCAATTTCCTCCGGGATCAATAAAGTATGACTGTATAGGACCGATTGAAAATGATGCTGGAGAAATTATAATAGGTAACAAAGAGATGGCAGAGGAACTAAATGAGTATTTTGCATCAGTCTTCACAGTGGAAGACATTAGCAACATACCTGATAGCCAGAGGTCTCAGGGAATAGAATTAGGTTCATTCAAGATTACTAGAGAGAAAGTGCTTGGGAAGCTAAATGGACTAAGAACAGATAAGTCTCCCGGACCGGATGGGGTGCACCCACGGGTTCTGAAGGAGGTGGCTTTGGAAATTGTGGAGGCATTGGAGATAACCCTCCAGGAATCAGGTAGACTCTGGCATAGTTCCGGAGGACTGGAAGGTCGCAAATGTAGTTCCACTGTTTAAGAAAGGAGGGAGGCAGCAAAAAGAAAATTACAGACCTATCAGTCTGACATCGGTAGTTGGAAAGTTATTGGAGTCAATCCTCAAGGACGAGGTTATGAAATACCTCGAGGTGCATGACAAGATAGGTCCAAGCCAGCATGGTTTCATGAAGGGAAGATCCTGCCTCACCAACCTATTGGAACTTTTTGAGGTAATCTCAAATAAGATTGACAAGGGAGAGCTGTGGATGTTGTCTATTTGGATCTTTAAAAGGCCTTCGATAAGGTGCCGCATAAGAGGCTGCTTAATAAGATGAGAGCCCATGGAATTACAGGAAAGATATTGGAATGGGTGGAGCATTGGCTGATATGCAGAAAGCAAAGGGTGGGAATAAAGGGATCCTATTCTGATTGGTTCCCGGTTACTAGTGGTGTTCTGCAGGGGTTGGTGTGGGGGCCGGTTCTTTTTACAATGTATATCGATGATTTAGATTATGGATTAAATGGTTTTATGGCTAAGTTTGAGGATGACACCATGATAGGTGGAGGAGCAGGAAGTGTTGAAGAAACGGAAAGGTTGCAGAGAGACTTGGTCAGTTTAGGAGAGTGGGCAAAGAAATGGCAGATGAGATACAATGTTGAGAAATGTACATTTTGGAATAATAATCGGGCAGATTATTTAGATGGGGAGAAAATTCAAAAATCAGAAGTGCACAGGGACTTGGGGGTCCTCGTGCAGGATACCCTAAGGGTTAACCACCAGGTTGGATCAGCAGTAAGGAAGGCGAATGCTATGTTGGCATTCATTTCAAGAGGAATAGTGTATTAGAGTAAAGAGGTGTTGATGAGGCTCTATGGGGCACTGGTGAGACCTCATTTGGAATACTGTGTGCCGTTTTGGGCCCCCCTATCTTACAAGAGATGTACTGATGTTGGAGAGAGTTCAGAGAAGATTTATGAGGATGATTCCTGGAATGCAGGGGCTAACATATGAGGAGCATTTGTTGGCTCTTGGACTGTATTCATTAGAGTATAGAAGAATGAGAGGGGATCTCATAGAAACATTTTGAATGTTGAAAGGGTTGGACAGAGTAGATGTGGAAAGGCTGTTTCCCTTGGTGGGTGAGTCCAGGACAAGAGGCCACAGTCTTAGAATTAGAGGGTACCCATTTAAAACAGAAATGAGGAGAAATTTTTTTAGCCAGAGGGTTGTGGATTTATGGAATTCGTTGCCACATACAGCTGTGGAGGCCCGATCATTGAGGATGTTTAAGGGGAGGATTGATAGGTATCTAGTTGGTTAGGGTATCAAGGGATATGGGGGGAAAAGCTGGAAATTGGAACTAGATGGGAGAATAGCTCATGGTGGAGTGGTGGAGCAGACTTGATGGGCCGAATGGCCTACTTCTGCTCCTTTGTTTTGTGATCTTGTGAGGAAGAGCAGTAGATGTAATGTATATGGATTTCAGCAAGGCATTTGATAAGGTACCCCATGCTGTCTTTATTCCCCACCATCAGTGTATCCTTCAGTTTCATTCTTCCTTGTATGCTTACCTTATATCCATTTAAGAGTATTGCTAGTCAGTTCAATTATTCATGCTTCCGAATTGTAATAATTTTGAGGAGAAAAAGTTTATCTTAAGTTTCTGGTGTATTGATGGATCACATATCTGATTTTTACCAGCATGTGAAATTGTTTATTTATTTGTAATCCAGGGAGCGGGAAGCACAGAATCAGATATCGCTGTGATGATTGTACGTTATAGCATCAATTATTTGTCGACTATAAAGTATAGATATTAGAAACCATGCCCTGATGCATTTGCTAATAAATACTAATTTTTGCTTTAATCTCATTAGTCAGTTGATGGTTGTTAGAAGACCTAATTGTGGAAGCCTTAAGTTTCAAATGAAAGACTTTTGAAAGCAAATTAGCAATTTAGTAGACTTTGTTTTCATACTCCACTAATAAAACCTATTTAGTTTGGTAATTAATTGCAATGGGTTTTCACTTTTGAAGTTCAGAGTGGAATGAAATCAAGGCTAATAAATTATTGGAATCAGGTTATTATTGTCACATGTACTGAGATACAGTGAAAAGCTGGTCTTGTATACTGTTCCTACAGATTAATCATTACACAGAGCATTGAGGTAGATCAAATTAAAGGAAAAATAATGCAGAATAATGTGTACCAAGTTTGTATTTCTAAGCTGTTCTGTTGCTGTACATACTATTTATTACAAATTATAATTTGCACATTGCACATTTAGACAGATGTAAAAAGAGTTTTATTCAGGTATGCGAAGGATGTAAGAAATAAAGTCAAATCAATTCAACTACAGAGAGCGCAGTGCAGGTAAACAATGAGATGCAATCTTGTAACTAGGTAGATTGTGAGGTCAAGAGTCCATTGACCATACTAGGGAACCATTTAGTAGTCTTAGAAACAGTGTGCTAGAAGCTGTTCTTGAGTCTGGTGGTTCAATTCTTCTAATTATGTTGTGCCAGACATTAGCATGCTTGGTGTAAACTCAAGCTCCTGAAACAGGAAAGGCTTTAGTTTTGTAGTGCAATATCAGTTTCTTAAAAGACTTAACATTAATATAATGCAATTTAGTCAAACATTTGTTCAAGTACTATTTCATGATTTTATTACTTTATATTTCCAATTTAAACTTTGTTTTTCTGACCCTTACACTTTGTTTGGATTCATTTTGTTCTTTTGTATTTGTGTACTTTTGCTTTGTGTCCTTCAGTGTCTCACTTCCCTTTGCCTTCTTGGACAAAAACAAGTGCGAGTTTGAAAAATATTCAGACATTTGGAAAGTTTCAGATTTAGACTCCATAGTGGATCTGTTTTATTTTCTTCTACTGACTCTCTAAAATCTACAGATGATCCATTTGACAGCTTCTATTCCTGACAAACTATATTTTGGGTCTGTGGAACTACTACTGTCTTTGCTTAAAGGAGGAAAGTGCTTTATTACCTATTCAGTGAAATAGTTTATCATGTCTTAAATGTAATGCTTTGAAGATGGCAAATTAAATATTTTGTTGGAATTATTTCATACTTATAAGTATTTGTGCCATGTAAATTAATTAAATATTTTACTCACATTTAAAGGAAATGAATTTGACGTGAAATGAAAAATTAAAACAAGTTCTGCATTTCTTTTTCATTCTACATATATGAAAAATAAGGCTTAGATTGTATATTTGTAGTGTTCTTTTTAGTACACCGATGTAATTGCACATAATTTTGAAGCTGCATATTCCTAACTATGCACCCAGAATTAGTTAACTTCCTGATTGAAAATTTTTGAAACTTGATATTCCTGAATTGCATTTTTTATGCATTAGTCACAAATAAATATTGTTTGTATTATTAAACTTAAAGGTGATCATCTGGTTTTGCTGAAAGTAAGGTACGACTCAAAACTGAGACTTTAAAAAAAGTTTGTCTTCTCAGCATTAATTTGATGGGAAGTAGAAGATTGCCTTGCAGGCATTGCCCTTGACTAAATAAATAAAAATCATTTGCATCTAAAACTAAGCATTAGGTACATAGATATGTTGGATGTTAGATGATTATATTTACTAGATCAAACAAGAGATAAGACTGGTCATTTATCTTGTTAATGTTGAGTAATAATTACACTGAATATCCTAATATACTTAAATGTATATTTTAATAAGGAATATTTTCAAACTATAAAATAATTCCTTGTTTTAATATCTTTAACAGAAAGATTAAAAATAACTTGCGAATTGGAAATATTTAGAGTACAATGCATACACTACAAATTTTTTGTAAGTGTGCACTATATGTGCACAAGATTTATTAAGTTGCCCAACAGCAAATTGTGGAAGGTTCTCTGAGTCTGAAATTAGAAAATGTAAATGCTGAAACTACTAAACAAATCAAGAAGCATCTGTGGAGGGAGAAACTAAATTGGTATTTTGGTTTGATAACTTTTCACCAGAACTAAAAAAAAAAGTTTCAAAGTGATACTTAAATTATCTGGGTGAGTATAGAGATCCACAAAGTTGTCTTAAACTTGGCATAACTAAGACAAATAAAGTTAAATATGAAATATTCTAGATATTGTCAACAACACTTTGCCAGATAAACCAAATCAATTTTGGCCTTCTCCTGTGATTTATGATGCTCCCTTAGATTGTCATATACATCAATTTTATAAGATGTATTTGCTAATTTTATTATTTTCAAGTAGTAAATTTGCAATTTCAATTATCCTTAGCAATTAGCTTTAGTGCAGTTTGGGGATTCTGCAGGGGAAGATGGCTGTGGTGCCCCATTTAGCTGTTTAGTGACCTCTTTTGCTGGAAATGTAGATGTGAATACTAGCTAGAAGCAGCATGGTAGTGATGGTAATCCCTCACTTCCAAAGTTGGATAAATGGCTTTTAATCTCTTACAGTAATATTAGCCACTTGGTCTAGGTAGAGGTGGTTGGAGCTGTAACTCAGTGTTACTCAAATTGCAGAATGGAGGTGAAAACAAAAAACAGTGAAAGAAACTTGTGTAGAGATTTGGGTTTTCTTTTCAAGTTGTCCATTTCTTTCTGATGTTTGTTGAGAATTGAGGATGTAGACAAAGTAAATGTACTTTGCTTTTTTGGAAATTCAGAGCAAAACGACACAAATCATTTGAATTTAGTTGATCATTAAATTTGTGCAGTCAATATTTATAGAAATGTTTTTTTCACTTGCAAGTATACTTATCTTGAAAGAACAACTGAATGTGAAAAAAGGTTAAATATCAATTACTTGACTGAAATTTCCAAAGTCACTGATTGCATTCCATTATTTAAAAACGCAAACAACAGGAATTCTGCAGATGCTGGAAATTCAAGCAACACACATAAAAGTTGCTGGTGAACGCAGCAGGCCAGGCAGCATCTCTAGGAAGAGGTGCAGTCGACGTTTCAGGCCGAGACCCAAGGGTCTTGGCCTGAAACGTCGACTGCACCTCTTCCTAGAGATGCTGCCTGGCCTGCTGCGTTCACCAGCAACTTTTATGTGTGTTGCATTCCATTATTTTCTGGCTACCATTATATTACTTTCTATTTCTTTGATAAATGTAACTGTAACAGATTCATGGAAATAACTTGTTTATTGTTCCTTTAAGACAATTAAAATAGAAGTTTTATTTGAAATTTTTTGAGTACTGATAACTAATGATACAAGGTTTGCAATGTTGTTTAAGTGCTGGCTCATTAGACTTGTGCAAATTCTTTAAGAAAATAATTCTATTGTGCTGTAATTTGTTATTTATCACCTAATACTACTATTTATAGTAGGTCTTCTGAGCAAATATGAATTCATTATTAATAAAAACTCAACTGGTTGCATACGTTAGATTGCATAAGTGGCATTAGATAGTTTTTTCATGTTCCCAAAATGTTATTGTGTTTCCTTCCACCCTACTATATAGGCTGTGGCAGACTGGGGAAACGAAATGGGTGTTATAAATTTTATCAAAATGCGATAACTATTTAAATCTTAAATTTAATAAATGTATTACAATTTTTCATATCCTAATCAGCTAATGATGGAAGCTGGCCAACACCCCCACCAGGATCTGTTGCCATAGGGAAACTACCTCCAACGGCAAAAAATGACTGGAAGGAATCCAACATGGATACGGTTTTGAAGCCAGGAACTGGGTCAAGTCAGGTCCTGTCCACTACTTCAACTGTTCCAAGCAGTGAGAAAATGGTAAGATTTGTCTGAACTTCAGAATGTTCTGATTGATTTACATTTTCCTATTTTGATACATAAAAATAATTTCAAGTTTGTGGACTTTAAGTTGGAATATCCTGCTATTTCTCAAAACAAAATTTGATTTTGTCAGAGTCAAAGCTTTATCTAAACATTTTGAAGTGCCTGTGTTCATTGAATAATGTGATTTAGTAGTTGCTTTTATGCTTTCAACTGATGTTGATGTTTTCATATTTAGCATTAAATAGCCATTAATTCCAAATTGTTTAAACTATGTACAAGTTTGTTTTGATAAGATAGTTAAAAATAATTAATATTGCCTTTAATTTAGGGTATTGAACCAGGAAGAGTGCCTCCAGCTGCACCTAATGCAGTAAAGCAACTGCCTCAGTCTTATGGACCTCACCCCAAACCCCTCGTGGCTATTGGCTCTACAAATTCACTGGAAAGAATGAAAGACACAACTCAGCCCCGACCTAGTATGGGGTCACTTTCTAACATAGCTACAGAAAACTGGCAAAGACCTACCCAGCCTCAAACTCCTGCTAGCACATTTCAGGCTGGTACCTCTCAACAAATTCAGCAGAGAATTACTGTACCTCCAAGTCCAACTTATCAGTCTGTTGGTTCACCATTGTTCCCCACTGGAGATAACAGACCCGATCCACCACTAGCAGTAGCTGTAAGACCATTCTTGGCTGATAAAGGCTCAAGACCACAGTCTCCACGAAAAGGGCCTCAAACTGTTAACTCCAGTTCAATCTATTCGATGTACCTTCAACAAGCTACGCCACCAAAGAACTATCAGCAATCTGCATATAATACCTTAAACAAAGCACATACTGTTAAAGCAAGTAAGTGGTTTATTAATTGTGTGATCAAAACTATTAACAGGTGTATAGAGTTGTGCATATAGTGAATTCGAATTACATTTGATTAACTGAAGTTTTCTTCTCTCTAGTGTACGGGAAGCCTGTATTGCCATCAGGATCAGGATCGGGTTCTGGTTCAGCTTCTCCGTCTCCATTGCCTTTTGCTCATCCCCAGCCGTCCTATGGTTCCCATCCCCAGGCAACTGATGAAATCCAAATGAATGGGAAGGAACCAGAACAAGAGAACTTGCCAAGCACTAATTCGAATGTTGAAAACATCCCACGTCCTCTCAGTCCTACAAAGCTATTGCCAATTGTGCACTCACCACTGCGTTATCAAAGTGATGCTGATCTGGAAGTTCTAAGGAAAAAACTGGCTCATGCACCAAGACCTCTAAAGAAACGCAGTTCCATAACGGAGCCAGAAGGGCCTAGTGGACCAAATATTCAGAAACTGTTGTATCAACGTTTTAATACTCTAGCTGGGGGTATGGATAACACACCATTTTATCTCCCTAGTAACTCGCACGACTTTGTCGGTGCTTTAACAGATGTTGATAATGGTAACACCAGCGTAGTGGAGTCTGGATCAGTCCAGCCTGAACCAATAACTCAGCTTGAAAATCAACCATCATCAGATGCCAATGATAATCAGTTGCCTTCTCCACTGCATTCTGAATTAATTCAGACAGATAACAATGACATCCCTGCTACAGTGGAGGATAATAATAATAATCCTGCTGTTATTCAAACAGAACAGCTATCAAGCCCTATACCAGAGGCTGTATCACCAGAGGAAGATGTTCCTCCACCACCTGCTGTCCCACCACCACCAGCTGTAAGTTTTGTCATGCCTATTATAAATAAACAAAAAAACTGTGTGTAATGTTTTTAAGGCTGCGTTCCCTGAGATTAAATGATTTACAGTTAGAATATTGTCCATTCATCTGCAGAAGAATTTTGAATGAGAAAGGAATGATTCAGCTATTGATGCCTGAATCGATGTAGGACAAAAGAGGGGTTTCTGTTGAGGGAATATCAGCAGCTAGGGTGCAATTTAGAAAGTAGAACCACAAATTTAATTTCTGGATCACTACCTAAAAAAAATTTCATATTGGCACAGAAAAAAAATAAGCTCAGACAATTGAAGACCTATTTCAAACATTGTGTGAACTGTAGATTTCAATTCAGGCCTTGAAAAGTAGGAGCTATTCTTTTGAAATGGGCTTTACTAAAATCAGGCTGGGATAAGAATCCCAGTGAATTGAATAACTAGGGATGTAGGTAAGTAAGTTGTTAAACTGGTGAAAAGTGTGGTTTTAGCGTGGGGAAATTCAGTAAGTAAAAAGATGGAGCTTGGGTAGTAAAATCAGTAATGCTAGCCAGAGTCTGTCAGGAGGGGACAGTAAAGAAAAATGTGATAGTATATCTCCAGCTAGAATCAGAGCAGAGGAAAAAGCTTATTAAAACAAAAGTATAGGCTTTATTTGAAGGTGCACAATATTTATAACAGGATGTGTGTTAATTCATAACAAGACAAGTGAATAGGAACAAACTAGTAGGATCTAACCTGTATAGAAATGTAATTGTGGACGATTCTACTAAGCATTTAGGCAGTATGGAAAAGGAGATCTGATGGGGGTGGGGGGGAACTAGCTTGAAATATGAAGGAGTAGAGTTCATTTTGGGAGGTTGTGGGGAACTATGAAATAGCAATTGCCGGCAAACATAGGAGGGAGTATTGTTAATAAGTTGTGAAATTGAGAGAGGCGTCTGGGAAAGGTAATATAACAATCATGGGGACTTTAAATCTGGATGTACACACTGGGCAAACCAAATAAGTAGCAAAAGTAGATTTCTCAGCATTTTAATGTATGAAGTTAATAAAGTAGCAAATTGTTTTAGATCTAGTATTGTACTAGAGAAAGCAATGTAAATAGTAGTTGAGAGGCCTTTAGGGAACAGTGATCATAAGATAGTAAAATGTTATAAAAGTTTGACGTGATTTGTTTCAATCTGAAATTAGGGTCTTAAATCTGAAGGTCAAGTTGGCCAAGATAAGAAAGCTACATTAAAAATGTGACAGTAAATGAGTAATGGCTAGCTCTTTAAGAATTAGTCTACAAGTAATATTATTTTAATGTATGGCAAAAAAGTTCAGGTAACTTGATCCAGCTACAGCTATCAAGCAAAATTAAAGATGACATTAAATCAAAGAGAAAAGTTTAAAATGTCAAAAAAAAAATACACTGCATTACTGCCACTTGGGATAGGAGTTCAGAATTCAGTGGAAGATGAAGGCAAAGATGAGTAAATGGATTTCTTGTACAAGTGTCAGTTCGTGGGGAAAATAGAAAAACAGACATAACAACCTATCGGTACGTATTTAGAAAATGGTCAGGCAAGGTAACTAAGGCTGGAGAAATTGAATTGCAGAATAAGTAAATAGCAGTGAAATTAAATTAACATTTTGTGTATACTCAAAAAAAAAAAAAGGCACAGAATGCTAGTTGCAAATAGTGGCAAACTTGTTTAGCAACGATCTCAAGGAACTGGACATCTCATTTGCAGTTCCTTTTCAGGGCTGCAAGTAGTTTGCTGTTTGAAATTGAGTTACCAATATCTGTTGCCTGAATTGTTGAATTTTCTTCTGTCTTTCCTCAGATTAAACGTACAAATTTAAAAAAGCCTGATTCAGAGAGAACAGGATGTGGAATGAGGGTAAAATTTGATCCTCTTGCTTTACTACTAGATGCTTCTTTAGAGGGAGAATTTGATCTTGTGCAACGCATCATTTATGAGGTAGTCTTTCTCTATTTACTGTATTGTTTGTTGCACTTGGAATTAAAAATTGCTATATTAGAATGTAATGTTTTAACTGCTATTTGATGTGTTAACCTTTTGAAAATTTTTTTTGGTCAGGTTAATGATCCCAGTCAACCTAATGATGAGGGGATTACGCCATTACATAATGCCGTTTGTGCTGGTCACCATCATATTGTGAAATTCCTTGTTGATTTTGGTGTAAATACAAATGCAGCGGATAGTGATGGATGGTAAGACGCATGCAAATTGAAGTTTGCTGTTCACTCTGTTGTGTAAAACATGAAAATCAGTTGAAAATAGTTTCTTGTTTTATGAACTACAGTTCAGTTACAAAACTATGAATAGATTTTTGCAATATAGATCTATATAAAAAATTCATTAAGTGGTGTAAATTAAACATAATTTTCTAAGTCCTGGCTTTCTGTGAACTTTCTTTCTTTCTTTATCCATTCCTTCTTATACTTTGCCAGCCTGACATGATTGATGATATATTGGCCGCCTTGGACTCCCTCAAAAGGAAATTTGCTCGTTTCTTTCTCTTTCATTCTGTTTCTGTCTGCCTCTCTGGCCCATGCGTGCTGACGGAATGGTGGAGTAGGCTTGATAGGCTAAAGAGGTTAATTCTGCTCATGTTTATGTCTTATGAAAATTAGACAATAGTATGGTTATTTTCTAATTTAGTTCTGGGCAGAAACATCAGATTCAATTGCCGAAGTCAGAGGAAATGCATAGTTATACACAAGTATAATTCCTTTGTGCCAGATATTCTAAACTGTTACCTTCAATAATGGAGTTCAAACTAGTATTATTATCAAAGTATGTATGTTTCTCCATATCCTACCCTGAGATTCTTTTATTGTAGGCATTCACAATAGAACAAAGAAATACAACAGAATCAATGAAAAAGTATCCACAGACAAAAACTAATAAACAATCAATGCACAAAAGAAGATTAGTTGTGCAAATACAAAAAATATTTTCAAGACATTTGTCAGTTTTAAAATGTATCTTGAATTTTGCCTGACAAGTTGCACTCAGAATGAGGGATAGGTTAGAGGAACAGCACCTTATATTCCATCTAGGTAGCCTCCAACCTGATGGCATGAACATTGACTTCTCTAACTTCCATTAATGCCCCACCTCCCCTTCTTACCCCATCCCTTATTTATTTATTTTTCCCATTCCCATTCTGATATGTCTATCCACAGCCTCCTCTATTGTAAAGATGAAGCCACACTCAGGTTGGAGGAACAGCACCTTATATTCCATCTGGGTAGCCTCCAACCTGATGGCATGAACATTGACTTCTCTAACTTCTGCTAATGCCCCACCTCCCCCTCGTACCCCATCCGTTATTTATTTATATACACACATTCTTTTTCTCTCTCTGTTCCTCTCATTATACCCCTTGCCCATCCTCTGGGCTTTTCCCACCCCCTCCTCCTTTTCTTGCTCCCTGGGCCTCCTGTCCTATGATCCTCTCATATCCCTTTTGCCAATCAACTGTCCAGCTCTTGGCTCCATCTCTCCCCCTCCTGTCTTCTCCTATCAGTTCAGATCTCCCCCTCCCACTTTCAAATCTCTTACTAGCTCTTCCTTCAGTTAGTCCTGACGAAGGGTATCAGCCTGAAACGTCGACTGTACCTCTTCCTAGAGATGCTGCCTGGCCTGCTGCATTCACCAGCAACTTTGATGTGTGTTGCTTGAAATTTCAGCATTTGCAGATTTCCTCGTGTTTGAATTCTGTCATTCAGATCATTAACATATAATGTGAAAAGTAGCGGATCCAACACTGACCCTGTGGAATACCACTAGTTACCAGCAGTCAACTAGAAAAGGCCACCTTTATTCCCACTCTTTGCCTTCTGCCAGTTAGCTGATATTCTGTGCATTCTAGCATCTTTTCTGTAAAACCATAGGTCTTACCCTGTTTAGCAGCCTCGTGTGTGGCACCTTGTCAGAGGCCTTCCGAAGAGCCAAGTAAACAACATCTGTTGACTCTCTGTCTATCATGCTTGCTACTTCCTCAAAGAATTTTAACATATTTGTTAGGCAAGATTTCCCATCATTATTCCCCTTTGGCATATTTTATCACGCGCCTCCAAGTATTCTGAAATCTATTCCTTAATAAAGGCCCTGAATTTTAAAGGTCCTTAATAAACGCACTGAAGTCCCTTCTTAAAAAGTGACATTTGGGATAGTCTAGTCCTCTGGAACTATTGATTCTTGATCATTACTAATACCTGCACATTCTCTTCAACTACCTCTTTGAGAGCCCTGAGGTGTAGCGCATCTGGCCCAGGCAACATACCTACTTTAAGATCTTTCAGCTTCCCAAGCACCTTCTGTTTAGTAATAGCAGCACTCACTTTTTCCCCCGACACTCAAATCTCTGGCATACTGATGGTGCCTTGCACAGTGAAGACTGATGCAAAATATCAGCCACCATTTCTTTGACCCCATTACCAACTCTCCAGTGTCATTTTCCAGCAGTCTGATGCCTCTCTTTTATTATTTACATATCTGAAAAAAAACTTTTGATATCCCCTTTTATATTATTGGCTATCTTACATTCATATTTTATCTTGTTGATTAGAGCTTTATTGTCATTGCTCGGGATGAGATTGCAGTGCTACTCCATTCAGTGCAAAACTGTATCCTGGCAATTCAATTACTAAAAGCACCATGACTAAAACAATGTCCGAGTTACTTAGAATGACATCTATGTTACACTGAATTAAAAACAAGCAACTCTAAATTAAAAGAAACAGTGGCTGCCCCATTCAGGTATTGCACATGCCCATGTTATAAAATACAGTGATTAAGTGTAGGATAGCATGGAGAATTAAAGCTGAAATTTAATGAAGAACACTGAAATCAAAGAAAGGCAGGTGCCCTAATTAAATCCAAATCGTACACATGCCCATGTATTGCACTTGGAGATTGTCCACCGTGACTATGGGTAGGTGGGGTGGTCATTGTTAAGTTGCACGGCAGCCCTGGGTAAGAAGTTTTTTTTGGCCTGGATGTTCATGCGGAGATGTTTCTGTTTCTCCTGCTGGATAGTAGGAGATTGAACATATCTGATAGTTGTGTCCCAAAAACCTTCTGTGCAGTGCTAATCACTTGTTGAAGTGTGTTTTGGTCGATCTTGTTGCAGCTAGTGTACCATATAGGTCAGTATGCACTCTGTGGCACATTGGTAGAAGTTTAGCAGCAGCTTTTGGGGTGATTTTCTCTCTTTAATCTCCTAAGATAGTATAAGCACTGCTGAGCCTTCTTGGAGCTGTTGGTCCAAGAGAGCTCCTCTCTGATGTTGTCTCTCAAGAACCTCAAGCTGGAGACCTTCTCCACTGCTTTACCAATTAGGGGTAGTAGAGCTTGTTCAGACCTACTTGATTTTCTGAAATTGATAATCATTTTTTTGATAGTGAGTGAAATGGTTATTGCACCATTCAGTCAGTTTCTGTGCCTCTTCTCTGTATGCTGTTTCGTTGTTATTTATAACTAATCCATTTACTGTGGCGTTGTCTGCAAATTTGATGATGGAGTTGGTGACATGACAGGGGCACAGTCATGGGTGAAAAGAGTGTAAAGGACTGGGCTCAGTACACATCCCTGCAGTGCACTGGTGTTCAGGGTCAGGGAGGTTGATGTGTACTTACCCAGTCTGACTATATGGGTGCAATTGGTAAGAAATTCCAGAATCCAGTTGGAAATTGATGTACTCAATGCCAGACTGTGTAGTTTAATGGTCAACTTGTTCGGGAGTATAGTGTTGAAAGCTGAACTATAGTAGATTAGAAAGCGTTCTGGCATAGGTGTCCTTATGCTGCAGGTGTTCCAATATGATGTGGAGAGCGATGGAGGTGGCATCCTCGGTTGATCTGTTTGCCATTTGGGCAAAGTGGTGCTGGTCCCGAGTAGCAGTGATGGCACTGTATGTGGGAAATAACTAGTCTCTCCAGGCATTTGGCAGCTATGGGGGCGTGAGTGCAACCAGTCTGTAGTTGAAGTATATTACTGCTGATTGCTTTGGGATTGATATGGTGGTTGATGTTTTGAAGCAAGCAGAGATCACAGCAAGGCGCAGACCTCTACCTCTGCTAGCTGGTCAGCGCAATCCCTGAGAACCCACCCAGGTATGCCATCTGGTCCAGCTGCTCCGTGTGCTTGAATATTGCGGAGAGTACATCTTTGGCGTGTGCCCAGAGACTTGAGATCTTTAGGCACGGAGCTCGAATAAAGCAATGCAATGGACTTTTAACATCGTAGACCAGCGAGTTGTTTGTTATGTCTTCCCTCTCGCTGTGAAACAGAGACATATTTCTCCTTTATTAGGGAGGGAGGGAGCCTGTGGTATGTCAAATGCTGGGTGAACAATGTAGTCTTTGGAGTGCTGCAAGTCTGTGTCAGTAGTGCTGTTGCTTTTGCTGCATGCTTGAGTGCTCAGTGACAGGTGCTGATACTTTTTTGCCGGTGGTGGGAAGGGGGATCGTGCTTGTTGCAACTTGCACGTGGGAAGGGGGAGCTGAGGAGAACTCTGGGGTTCTAACACTTAACTGTCATTCATTTTTTGGGGCACTCCTCTGTTTTTGTGGGTGGTTGCTAAGAAAAAGCATTTCAGGATGTATATTGTTATATTTCTCTGACATTACTGTATTTCTGAAACTTTGAAACCTTGTGTGCTCAGTGTCAGCACTGTGTCCTTCTCGGGTGTCAAGGCCTTCATCACTGATTCATTGTCTCTGTTAAACTGAACACAGCATCCCAAGCCCTAAGTTTCCTGGCTTTGTACATCTATGGCTTCTGATTCAGGAATACGTGGATATTTTTATTGCTGGTTACACTGTCTACACATTATTTGATATAGTGCATGACCATGATAGCGTATTCCTCTAAGTTAATTCTCAAATCATGCATTGCTTGGCATGTAAGCACGATCCAGTTTATGCACTGGAAGCTGTGAGACACTCCCTCAGGCCTTACTGTCACTGACTTGGTAATTGGTTTTGCCTTCCTTATCACTGGGGCCGGAGTTAGGAATAAATGCAGGTGGTTGGACAGTCCTAGTTGAAGGCATGGATGAGCCCTGTATGTGCCTGCCGTATTGGTGTAAACATGGTGATTTCACATTTCGGCAAAATTTAGAGAATACTGTCTTAAGACTGGCTTGGTTGAAATCACCAGCTATGATGAAGGAGCATCAGGATAGGCAGTTACATCATATAGCTGTGCTAATGCTAACTTCATGTTGGCTTTTCTCTCATGATTGCTTTTTTATTTGCCTACTGTTGGTTTTTAAAAACTTCCTGCTAAATTTTGCCGTTCTATGCCCTCTTTTGTTTTTATGCCATCTTTAACTTCCCTTGGCCATGGTTGCTGCTGCTTCTTTAGATGAACTGACCTGGTGTCTTCCAAATTACGTCCAGAAACTCCAGCCACTGCTGCCCTATCACTCCTGCTAGTATCCCCTTCAAATCAACATAAGCTAGCTACTCTCTCATGACTCTAGTTTGCTTTTACTCCACTGTAGTACCAATACATTTGATTTTTGTTTCTCTCTCAAATTGCAGTTTGCATTCTATCATATTATGATCACCATCTCCAAAGAGTTCCTGTACCTTAAGCTCCCTAATTCAAATCAAATCTCTCATGCACTCATTTAATTAAAAGTTGTTCTAGGATTTGCATGAAGTCTTTAAATAAACTGAGAATATGTCCTATAAATTGCTGAGTAAGATTCACAGAATTGTTTTTCTGGAGCAAAAGCTAGCATTACTACTTTTCCCCAAAGTGATATTTCCTTACAAAGCTAATGATATTATCTCTACTAAAGAACTGATTGCACATACCAGAGTGTCTCTAGTTGTGTTATTTTAACAATTGGGAAAGCTGTTCCTGTGATTTAAACGACTATGCTTTTCTATATGTGAAAGGGTGATTTTCATAATTCTAAGATGTATGCTTACCTTGGCTTCTGAGTGACTTTTATTTTGAAAATCATCTCAAATAGACTTTATCTTTTCAGGACCCCACTACACTGTGCTGCTTCATGCAACAGTGTCCAACTCTGTAAGCTCCTTGTGGAATCTGGTGCTGCCATTTTTGCCACTACAATTAGTGATGTTGAAACAGCAGCAGATAAATGTGAAGAAATGGAAGACGGTTTTGTACAGTGCTCGCAGTTTCTTTATGGTAAATATGTCTGAATTTTGTACATCTCTTACAAAAATTTATCACTTTTTTTAATCTAAATAACATAAGCCATATGTAATAGATTTCTCAATCATATGTCCAATCTTCTTGCTCTGTACAGGTCAGAAATAGAACTAATTAGTAATGATGAAAAGTCATTGACATAAACCATATAAGGTTTCTCTCTTCACAGATGCTAATTGACTTGTGGACTATTTCGGTATTGGAGTATCCATTGTTTTATTTTTGACTACTACTGCATGTTGATGGATACAATGATACTTATTATTTTCCCAGTCTCTGCTTTTGATAATCCTCTCAAGCTTGATGTGTTGAGAATTTATCATTTAGAGCCACATCGGTGTCAGATGTTATGTTTAGGAAACCAATACACAAGCCATCTCTTCCATTTATTACATGTTTGGCTTATAGTAAATGTAAAGGAGTTATTAATGGAAAGGTCATTTGATTCCAAACAATTGGTTCATTGATCATTATAGAGTGTCTCTCTGGTGCTTCCTTCTCCCTTTTCTCTCCCTTCCCCTTTTCCCAATCATGATTCTCCTTTCCTTGCCCCCTTCCCACTCTCAGTCCACAAGAGACCATATCAGTATCAGATTTATCATCACTCGCATGTCATGAAATTTGTTGTTTTTTTTGTGGCAGCGGTGTAGTGCAATGGATAGAATACTATGGTACTATGCAAAAGTCTTGGGTGCCTTAGCTATATATGTGTGCCTAAGACTTATGCACAGTACTGTATATTAGAGCTATATACAACAGTTTATAGATTCCTCAAATATGAAGGTTCGCCTTGAGTAGATGATTACTTGGTGCTTAAGCTGTGAACAGTTAGTTCTTTTTTTTCCTTAGACCATGTAATGGATTGCCAGTTGATGACAAGCTACTATTTAAGCAGAATTCTCTCCCTTCATTTCTTAGAATTTTAAAGTTATATATATTCTGAAAAGAGGCAAAATTAAGCTTGATCTTGCAGACAGAACTCTATAGCAAATATTATGTACAATAACCTGTGCGTGTTTGCCTTCATCTAAGATGATTGAGAATTACTTTCTACCCACAATAGGAGTGCAAGAAAAAATGGGTGTCATGAACAAAGGTGTTGTTTATGCTTTGTGGGATTATGAAGCCAAGAACAGTGATGAATTATCATTCCACGAAGGAGACCCTCTGACAATTGTGAGACATAAAGATGATGTTGAAACAGACTGGTGGTGGGCTCGTTTTAATGATAAAGAAGGCTATGTTCCTCGTAATCTGCTTGGGGTAAGTATGCCCTAAAATTTTTTTGATTCTGTAATTTTTAGATGTTCTCAATAAAATATATACTAGTGGAACAAAAATAACCAAATAATACTAATTCATAAAAGTAGTTTTAAGACAAGTGGCTCCATTCAAACATGAGGTATCTTGCTCTCGGCCCAGCATAGACTTACTTTATTTAGGTGTGGTGTGTTCTAGAATTAGGAAGAAAGAAAATTTAAGAAGCTTACTGATTACGTTCTTTTGCCTCCCAATGTAACGTAAGAACATCCGAAATAGGAGCAGGGTAGGCCAGTCTGCTCGTCAAAAGCCTGCTTGGCCATTCAACAATATGGTTGGTCTTCTACCCGGAAACATTTTACCTCCCAAACTACTTAGTTCCTCTAGCATCGAAAGGTCTATCAGTCTTTGTCTTGAAAGAGGTCAGTGACTGAACCTGAGGGTAGAGAAATGTTTCCTCATTCCAGACCTAAAGTGCTTATCTTTTAATTAGAGCACTATGCCCTGTAGTTCTAGACTCCTTAGCCAGGAGAAAGATTGTTCAGCTTACTAAAAATTGTGTTTTGCTGGGGTAGCCTCTTACTTTTCTAAACTCGAGGAAGAGCCTAAGCTACTCAATATGACAGGCCTGTCATTCCAGAAAACAGTACATTGCATCTTTGTTCAACCCCCTCTACAATAATATTTTGTTTTGGTCTTGCTTTTTTTCAATATTGCCTGAACTCTAGGAGTGGTTTCACTGGAGCCCCATATTACTGCAGTATTTTTCCTCATGTACTCTGCAATTAAAAGCCAAATGCCATTTTAAATTCTTTAACTGCCTATATTGGGATTAGGATCAGTTGAGTTTCAGAAGAGGTCAAATACTAATCGTACTTTTGGACAGGTACTGATTTTACATTAAATAGAAAAGGCCTAGTTCTAAGAACAAAAATCTTGAGATTGCATGAAAATTGCTTCTGTTTTGGATGATTTAACTTTATAGTGATGAATCAGTGTTCCGAGATCCAAATGTGATCAAAAGGAAATTGCTATTTCTATTTTTTTATATAGATTTTAGTCAATTGTTTTGATCATTTGTTAGCTATAAAAGTTTCCTTGATGTACTTAAGTGCATTTCTTTTTGACTTGCCTCACATCTTTCTTTTTAAGATTACTTTATTACCAGTTATAACAAAATGGAGTCAAAAATTGTTGTTAAGTTTAAGTGCTTTCAAATTATCCTACATCAAATTTCGTAGTGGTCATTGTTAATACTGTGCCACAGGCCTGATTTGCTGTGATAGTTTTATCTGAGGGGGTAGAGATGAAAGACAGTTAATAGAAGGGGAGTAAATTTTTCACACAGTTGTATTGCTTTACTACTAGCCTTGTATATCCTGTAATGCACTAAAGTTCAAAAATTTTGGTGCCTATACTAAACCAAATTATGTCCCATTTATGCCATACGCAACTGATCTATAGTGGTGATCTACATCTCCAGTTTGAATTCTTGTCTTTGTGTTTGAATGCCTGTTAAATCTTACTCCACATATATAACTAACTTCAGTCCTCTGCACTTCTAAGAATATATTCCTTCTAGACTCTTCTGCTGTTTCTTCAAACGTCCATAAGTTATTAAATTCGCTTCCTAATCATTGACCATAGGATATTAAAGGCACATTAAAACTCCCAAGTTGCTCTGTAATCTAGAACAGTACTAGTACAGCTTGAAGTGGTAAAGAAAATGTATTGTAGGCAATAAAACCAATTGTTAACCTTTCTTTCTTTTACAGTTATATCCAAGAATAAAACCTCGACAACGATCTCTGGCTTAAAATCATTTAGCCTTTCCGATTAGAACCTGGAATAGACAGACACAACACTCTTCATATTGGGGGTGTCCTCCAACCAGAGGAGAAAGTAGATATTTATGTGCTGTGATTTGGATATGCAGTAGTTTCTTTTATGGTGCTTTTTCTTTGAACAACACCTACATATATATGCTGGCGTGTGCATGCACACAGCCCATTTGCTTACACTCATGGATCACACAGTGGTAGAGTGGCCTTGTAGTTGTCAAGAAATGGTATCAAAGAAAATGTTTCATACAAACCTGGTTTCAGAGAGAATTTTAATTTATAGAATGGCTGTGTGGATGGACTTGGATTTAATTTGGTTTATGATACAACTGTGCAAGAATTTTGGAATGTATGCTTGAACATGAAGGAAAATTTATTATAATTGAGACAGTGGCTTTTGCAAGATGTGTACTGCCAGAATTGTTGAGGTAAATGAAGTGTATGTGATTAATGGAATGGTGTATGTGATTAATGGAATGAATGGGAGAAGAGCACGAGAATATTGCAAAACATTAACCTATGTTGCCAATGGAAATAATGCAATAACTTACCCAATGTTTGTTGCAGAACACTACAGCACTTGTTATAAGTATTCAAATATTTCTATATTAAAGAGCCTTATTTTTTCCAATAATATTTCTTTGAAACTTTAGCTGCAGTAAGCTTGATATTTGGCCTGAATACCATGTTCCAGATTTCATCATTTAAGTTGTTAACTGAGCACTGTAGTATTGAATGTAAATATTGTGATGTATAAGATTTTAACAGTGAGCTATTATGTATGTGACAACTAAATTTTTCATAGTTGATAGTAATGCACTGCTTAACAACTGTTATGTAAACACAATAAAATACAATGGCATGAACAACAGTGTTTCTAGTTGATTCATTTTGATTCTAGTTTGCTATGGATATTTTAGGTTTTTAATTGATAGTCCTAAACTGAAAACTGGATTGTTTGGAGTTCAAGGTTTAATATCACCAGCATAAGCCGTAAAATTTATTGTCCTTGTGGCTACAATACATAATGGAAAACTCATGAATTACAGTATATATATTTTTTTAAATGGATTAAATAAATAGAGCAAAAATAGAAATAAAAGTAGTGAGGTAGTGTTCATGGGTACAGTGTCCATTCAGAAATCAAATAGAGGGGAAGAAACTGTTCCTGCATCATTGTGTGTGCCTCTCCTTTTCCTCTGAGGCCACGACAGTCTTTTGCCATGTTTTTATATCAACCAGTAAAATAAATAACTCTACTTAATTTTGCTCAGCATCAAAAGATTTCATTACAAAGCCAAATAAAAAAACTGCTCATGGAAAATGTGCATACCTGTCTTTCAGCTATTTGGATGGGCCAGTTGTTTGGCCAGAAGTAAGAAACAAGTTTGTTTAATCACCCCAAACTTAAATTTATTTTTTTTATTATACAGAAGGTGCTTGAAACTGACCAAAGATTAGATATTTATCTAGAATGAATACAAACTTAAAATACAATTTTAGTCAAGGTGAGTCCTGTACATAACCAGAACTTAAATTATAATATTTGGTCCAGAAAACTTAACAGCTGGTCTGCTTTCCCTTCTTTCTACCCATACCCCAGGTTGCATCAAAAACAAATTTCAAATTCAGACTCTACATGCAATACTTGAGTAATCAAAGAAATAAAAAGTTAGGTTTATACATAATGTTCAGTTTCCAGAACATTCAACAAACTGGTATAATATTACCTCATCTGCAACTTTTAGTACTTCAAAAGTAACTTCTAACAATCCAGCTTTTTTCATGCAGTTGCTACAGACTTCACACATTAATATCCAATAACTTTCTTAACCTATCAATACATAATTGCAGGAATAAGCAGGGTTATGCAAAGCATCCACAATGGGGGAGGGGTTTCCTTTGGTATATCAATTAAATTCTAGGGGAAAGGAAAAGCAACAATATAAAATCCAAGCAAAACGATGGCACTTTGTGGGCTTCAGCATTTCCTGCTATTAAAATTAAATGTAAACATTTTCAATCTTCAGTCACAGGTCAAAACTACCTGCTAAATACAGAACTGAAGTCTACACAAACAATTTTCTACTTTTGTAATTAGAAGCTTACACTTCAACATTAAAATATTTGCAAAATACTGCAGTGCAGTTTTCAGTTAATGATTAAAAAATAGATTAATATTTAGCAAGTTTAATTTAAATGTAAGGTTACATTTAAAACATTGTAAATTTATATTGCACTATACTGAATATTTAAATGCACCAAAAATAGTCCTGAAATTTGCTGCATTTTTAAGTGTTTTCAGAAAAATCATTAATACAAAAGTACTAAAAACTGACTGTATTCCAGAGCAGGAAAAAGTATTTTCCATTCCTCTTCAGGCTGGCAGCTGTTTCTTTGTTTTTCAGGATTCTGAAATGGTTACTGGTCTCTTGATTCATATAGAAGCTTTGCTGCCTGTTGATTGAGATAGAGATAATCATGATTTGTGGGATGGGTTGAAAGAATGGTACAGTTCAATTTTCACTATGCAAAAAAACTGCATTATGTACAACCGTCATAGTTGCAAGAAAATGTAAAGGTTCCTTCCATTTGGTATCAGTATTTAAATACAGCTAAGGCTAGTAATATGAATGTCTCTACTGTGCCACAAAATCCTCAAATTGGGCAGAGGTCATTATCATAAGTATTAACAATTCCTTACATATAGTCTGTCAGTTTGCAACTTTAATTGGATTATAGTCTTTCAGTGGTGAATTTTGATAGCCAAATATTGGCCAGGACTCCCCTGCTCTCCAATTCATACCATTGTATTCTTGATTATCCAGATAAATACTGCACTCAAATATCAAGCAACACACATAAAAGTTGCTGGTGAATGCAGCAGCTCTAGGAAGATGTACAGTCGATGTTTCAGGCCGAGACCCTTCGTCGACTGTACCTCTTCCTAGAGATGCTGCCTGGCCTGCTGCATTCACCAGCAACTTTTAAGTGTGTTGCTTGAAATTCCAGCATCTGCAGCTTTCCTTGTGTTTGTGCACTCAAGTATCATCCTGGATTACATTTGCAGACTACTGGAACATGAATTACTGCCTTTTAACTTGGGTAACAATACAACTAATGAGTGAAATACAAACCCTGAAAATACAATTGCAGGGATCAAATAGCACTGTAGAAAGTAAAATGAAGTGTTTCCAGTATTTTGTTTTAGATAATTAATATTTTCTTGACCAGAATTATTGCTCTGGCCTTTTCCCAATTTCCTGAAAACACTTATACTTATGTACTCTATTACCTCACTGACTCCCAATTTTCCAACTAAGTGGGTAGGCACAGTAGCACCAGCTGGGAAGGGTCTGTTACCATAATGCATCTCTTAAGTAAATTAACTCGACTTTTCCTTTTTGGAAAATGTTAATTTTTTTATCTTGACCATTTACTGGTGGCCTATTCTCATTCTCAATACTTCCAGCAAGCCCATGGGCTCCATTGAAGTGAATAATCTAATACATATGGTATGTCAGTAGTGAGAATGATTCTCCAACATTCCCCTTCAACTTGTGGGTTCTGAGGCAGTTTAAAAGTGGTAAGACTGCTGAATGGATCCTCACCCGGATCTGGGCCGTACCCTCCAAATATCCAGACCCGCCTCTCGGTTTTTTTGCACTACCTTACTTTCCATTTTTGTATTTTCTATTTATGATTTATAATTTAATTTTTAATTTACTAATTTTTACTATTTAATATTTGTAATCCAAGGAGTAGGGAGCGCAGAATCAAATATTGCCGTGATTATTGTACGTTCTAGTATCAATTGTTTGGCAACAAAGTATAAAGTAAAGTAAGTAACATGCTACTTCTGTTTCTGTTGGGCTTTGTGTTCTGCAGACAGAGGTTCTCCATCCAATTATTTTCTTTCTCCACTGAGTGAGAACATTCCAGTCATTCTCAGGGCTTTCCCAAATGAATGTTGTAGCCTAAATGCAGAGAACAACCCTAACATTAGTCTGCTTATGTTACTGATTTTGGAAGCATAGTGGAGGACAGATTATTGCTGCACAGTAGACTGTGCATTTGGTATTGAATTTATCTTCAAATTGTTTTTCCTCAATGGCCAAAAAATTGATGTTGAATGTCTTCAATGATGTCTGCCTTCAAGGTGTCTTGAGGTAACAGACCAGATCTGTGTTTCTCAGGTTAATTGCAGAATTTTGTTTGCTTCTTTTCCATACTTGGCACTGAAGTCATCGAAAGGGATTTAGGACCAGAGGGCACAGCCTCGTAATAAAGGGACATCCCTTTAGTCCAGATGAAGAGGAATTTAGAGCATGGTCATTCTGTGTAATTCATTGCCACAAACAGCTATGGTGACCAAGTCACTGAATGTATTTAAAGTAACAGTTGGTAGGTACTTGATTAGTAAGGGTATCAGAGGTTACGGGGAGAAGGCAAGAGAATGGGGTTGAGAGGGACAACAAATCGGAAAGGAATAGTGGAGCAGACTCAATGGGCCAACTTCTGCTCCTATGTTTTACGGTCTTGTGATCAGTTTGGCCGCCACACCAGAGGAAGACTTCCTTCCACTTACTGCCCCCCCCCCCCCGCCACAAACTGCACAAGGTTTAGGGATGTGGCATTTGCAGTCCAACCTCATTCTTGTTAACAATGTTTCTCTTCTCATTTGTCCCTCCAAAAATGCAAGTCACCTTTAAGAGACAAGCCATCTCCTGCCTGTCAACATTTACTTTGCCAAGGCTTTTGGAATCTCTAACAATAAATCAGTCAAAATTATAAAAGTTATTGCTATCGCCGGGTATTTTCACCTACTACTTTTCTAAAGTTGGCTAATAAGCAAACCATTGAGGAGTCGGCTTTAATTTCGAAATGAGACTAATTATGTCCTTTCAGATTCAGAGATTACGAAATTGAATAAATAGGCAATATATTCCTTATGCTTAACCATTTGACAGATATTCCCCTACATCCTCTTGCCTGTATTCTAAACTGAATTTTACATTACTGTCATTTCAATTCTAACTTTATTACTTAGAGCAAAATAAATCATTTGCTCTAAGTTAATGGAAACTGAGTCTTTTGAATATGCAAAACATTTTATTAAACTTCACCTTGTGCATAGCAGCCAGCCAACCAACAGCCATCTTCTTGTTGCTATTGAAATCATCAGATGCACTTAACTTCAGCTGTTTTGGTTCCTGAGACCCCAAAATTTTGTATTGGATCAGCATCCCTGTGGCACGAGTATTGCCACCTGAAATTTACAGATTAAAATAAATTTGGTTGAAAAGTGAACTGCTAATTAGGCTTGCATGATCATATTGTGCAACATAGCAACTTCACCAAAAAACTTTTCCCCTCTGAGAAGAATAAAAAATTACTAAAATTTCCTTTCCGGTAATTTCTATTTTAAAGCTTGCATGAATACTTCCTTTGCAAGTTGTGCTAACTACCCTCCCCCACCATATCCCAGAATATAAAGACAAAAGGGGGAAGAAACAACAATCCCAGATCAGAAACTCAGCACAGCTGTTTCCTCTGCCTCATGGATAATGCTTCCTGTGATACAATTCATATCCGTTTTATATTCCTTTAACTCAAGTATGTCATCCTATAGATATAGAAATTTTAAAATCAGGATTTAATATGAATCTAATGTAATTTAGTATAAAATATGTCATTCAGTTACTGAATAGATACAAAAATTTGGTCAGATTAATCAAAACTATCTATATTACAAATAGAGCAAGTATGAGTTTACAGGATTGGGTGACTAAGAACAAGACTGCAAAGAATAAAAAAAAATCATAAAACCATGTGTTTTTGTTACAAAACATTTCCACTATGAATTTTCCCCAAATAAAAATGTGCAAAATTTAATGGCCACTTTTTACTCTGAAAAGATGGCCGATTAGTGGGAAATAAGTTCACCGCCTCTTTTACTCAAGGTCATCATATTTGCTTCCTTCTCTCACCTATATATTCAGTAGAATCAGAAAGCAAATAACCAGCTATAGGAACTCTGGCCTTTCTCACACCCATCCTCACGAAGAAATCCCAAATATGATAGGAACTAGCTTCAAATTTGGGCAGTGGTGATCTAGGCAAGAATTCCAGACACTTGAATCAAAACAACTCGGTGCACCACCATTGTATTTAACCTAACAAAAGAGTCCAGAATCATTTCAGATAGTTTTCTAGTTAAGTAGATCTTGTATCTTCCCACTAATAGTAAGATTTCAAATAGCCCAAAATAAATGCAAGGTATTCAATTATGAGCATCACCATTTTACAGGAAACAAGAAAGACTGCAGATATTGAGTGTGGAGTTAAAAACTGGAGGAACTCGGAGTCAAATGGCATCCGAGAGGGTAAAGAGAAAGTTTTCATTTCAGGTTGAGACCCTGTATCAGGACACAGTGTACAAGGAAGATAGCCAGTATAAAAGAGGTGAGAAGGATAGGAAGGGCGAGGCAGGATAGGAAGGTGATCGACAGAAACAAATGAGGAGGGACATTATGGGCAGGTGGATCCAGGTAGATGAGGAAGAGGGGTGAAGGTTGGAGAGTGATTGGTGGACAATAGGTAGTACAGAAAAATGGGAATAGATGTAGGGGTGAGAGGAGAGGATAACAAACAGAAACACAAGAGGTTGCAAATGTTGGAATCTGGTAAGGAAGCTGATAAATGGAACAAGATAAAAGAATAATGGCCAAATGGAACACACTAGAAGGGGAGAGGAGGTATAGTGTGTGATTAATAGTTCTATCTACGTAGGTGGAAATGAGGGGGTGAGAAGTGCAGAAGAGGAGAAAGGAATACGGGAAATGTAGTTTACTTTAAAATGGAAAATACAAATGTTTACTTTTGGTCTGTAAGCTACCTAGATGGAATAAGTGATAATGTTCTTCTAGTTTGCATATGTCTACACCTGGACAATGGAGAAGGTTGAGAACAAACATGTTTGTTGTGGGAATGGGGAAAGGATTTGAAATGGCATGCAAGATGGCTATAACAACAGAGCATAGCTGTTCTGCAAAACAGTTGTCCAGTCTACGGCTATGTCCACACTAGACCAGATAAATCCGTATCCAAAGATTTTTCTCTTCGTTTTGACCCTCCATCCACACTGAAACAGCATTTTCCTCCCCTGAAAACGGAGCTTTTCTAAAATGTTCTCCAGAGTGTTTAAATCTGAAAACGCCAGATGGGCGTTGTAGTGTGTACGGGGTAACCGGAGGTTTTAAAAAACCTGTTATCCCTTTCATCAGTGAAGAGACTATGGCTGTGGGAAGTGTTTCCAGGGTGACCCCTCTGTGGGAGTGGGGAAGGTGTTGGTACTGGGGGAAGAGCCATCATATTCCTCATCACTGCTAATCCCTCTGCAACAGAGTTAGTCAGTTTTTCAATGTTCAACACCAGCCGGGTCATACTGTCCGTGAACTCCCTGTCGGTTGCCTCCATACGCTCCAGTATTTGGTTTTTTAGTTTTAAGTCCTCCTGCGCAAGAGCCAACAGCTGTCCGTCATTTGGCAATTTCCGTTTAAGTTTTTCCAGTCTGTAATTGGACAAAGGTGCACCAAGTATACCATTTCCTCTTCGCTTGTTTTCTGTGTGTCCTGCGCATGCCCAGTAAGAGGAGATTTGCCTAACTACCCGTTTTAATGTGGACGGAAGTATTTTCGAAAATTCTTGGTGTGGACGCCTATCATTTTTACGTGAAACCAGCGTTTTCAAAATTATCCGGTCTAGTGTGGACGTCACCTACGTTTGATATTGCATATGCTGAATAAGATGGAAATATGCAAGCTGAATAAGACATTAACATAATATTCTTGGAAGCATAATGCCACTATTTCTACTTGCAGCAAAGAGCTCATGCAATATAAAAGCAAGCAAAGAGGGAACACTGTAAAATGCTTAGTTTTAGGGGAGTTTATCTTGTAATTTACAATGCATTGCAAACTCAGATTCAGCAACTGAGTTTAGTTCAACTGAAACTACATTGATTATTCCTCACAGGAAAAACATCATTCACAAAGCAACTAGCAGAAGGTATATTAGAAGCCAAACTCCAAAACACAATTAGAAAATCAGCACACTGTGGGTTAATTTTACAATCATACTTCTAACCTTCAGTAATGTACGGGTTCTCCAGTAGGCTGGTGTAAGTGTGAATATCTTTTTCTGTTTCAAGATGATAGGCAGCAGCAGCAGGCATTGAAAAGAAGGATTAGTTTCAGGCCATTCTAATCAGGAAAATACGTCGTCCATCTAATTCAGCACACAAATACCCCTAACTTAAAAATCATAATTTTAAGGTAGCAAACCAAAATTAAATTTTTAAAATTCCATTTCACTGATATATTTTAGAAAATAAAGGCAATCCATGTTCTGCTAATTTTAAAGTTGTCAATGTAATCCATTGTTTAGTTATGGACACCACGTCAACTATTATTCTTTTCACATTTCAACCAGTCCAAACAAAAACACTGACCTACAGGGCTTAACCTGAACTAATGGCAATTCCTACAGAGATCATTTCTATCCAACGACCAACCTGTTTCTCATCACAAATCCCATCAGTTCCAGCTGCAGAATCTATCATTAAACCAATGATCTTTAAAGCAGTATTTTCTCTGAAATTAGAGTTACCAAAGTTGTTACGGCTGAAATCAGTTATTTGTGTAATTAGCATATTGAAAATTACCTCCAGGAGTAAAACCTTCAGTCAGCACCTGAACATTTATAATCCGAGCAACTTCAATTTCAAAGTGATTTTCTCCATCCAGATATAAATACCTAGCAAAATTTGAAATTAATAATTAAATAAAAATATTGAACTAAAATATTTTGAAGACTGCCATTATAAAATCAAATCAGCAAACAAACTATCCAGACATCTCACCTTTTGCTTTCTTGGCTTTCACCCACTTGCCCTTGCCAGTTCCCAAAAATCAGACTCCTGACATTTCCTATCCACAAACACTTTACCCATATGGCTGAAGTACGAAATTAGTAAAAATTACTCTATATGATACATCTCAGATTATCAAAATGTATATGCGGCTCAACGTATGATTTTACACCAAGTCTGTATTGAAGCCAAATTGTCTTAAAGTATTAATGCCAACAAGTAGCCTAACCACATCAGCAGTTGCTGTGGCTGTTGGTAATTTGGACTCAAAATGACAGAAGTTGAAATAGAGAATATTTTACACTTCAAACCAAGAAAAGATATCTAGAAAGAGTACCGTTGGCTTATAACCTCTTATACATGTTGATCTGATTCTTCTCCTTGCAGTAACAACTAGAAAATTTAAGATACTCCAGAAAAATACTGGTCACCTTTAGTGCTTCTACTTTTAATGATTCAAAGGAAACACTGGTACTTATATTTTAAGTCTTCAGTTCTATATTAAATATTAACTACCCTGCTAAACTTCAAATCACACAATTGTATTTCAGCTGTTATTTTCACACCACTAGGAAAGGGATGATATCTGCATTTACATTCGAACCACTGTGAGCTTCATGAGCTTTTCTATTTCCTTTAAATGCAAAAAAATCATGATCTGGTTACAGATAACTTGACTAGTTTGTAAAAAGAAACATACTTATTACAATTTTTAATTCATTTAGAGAGACAGCGCAGAAATAGGTCCTTCCAAATCTTCAAACCACTCCACCCAGTAACCCATGACAACACCCGATTTGACTCTAACCTAATCACAGGACAATTTACAATGATGAATTACTCTGCTAATCAGGACGTCTTTGGACAGTTTCTTGCGGGCATACTCAGTAAATCCAAGAAGCAAAATAGAATCGAAAGACCATACTGACAGGATGGACAAAAAACCAATCTGCAAAAAACTGTGCAAACGCAAAAGAAAAAAAATTAAGCAATAATTAGAGAGCATGAGATGAAAAGTCATCGAAAGTGAGTTCGTAAGTTGTGAGAACATTTCAGTGATGGGCAAGAGAAGTTATCTCTTCTGGTTCAAGAGCCTAATGGTTAAGGAGTATTAACTGTTTCCGAATCTGGTGGTGTGAGTACTGAAGCTCCTGTACCACCCTCCTGATGGCAGCAGAGAGAAGCGAGCATGACCTGGGTGGTGGGAGCCCTGATAACAGATGCTGCTTTCCTGTGGCAGCACTTTGTAGATGTGCTCAATGGCGGGGAGGGCTTTGCCCATGATGGATCGTGCCGTATCCACTAAGTTTTGTAGTATTTTCTGTTTAAGGGCTTTGGTGTTTCCATACCAGGCTATGAGGCAACCAGTCAGTATACTCTCATGAATTGATAAGAGGAGAATCAATTATCTTTTTCCTTATTATACATTCTATATCAGAGTAATACTATGCATGATTTTGATAATATTTATTTCACCTTCTTTATGTATTGTTATTTATATATTTGAGATACTTCTCTTTGGATATATGCTCTTTTTAGATCAATAAAAAGATTGAAAAAAAACTCTCCACCAATGTTCCCTGTAAGGTGTGCGCGTATACGTCTGCACACATCGTTTGCTACTATCACACAAAGGAATTTAAAAGATCGTCACCTTCTACCTCGTACACAATCATATTTCCTTTTCTGGTTTCTGATGTGGGCAGAGTTGACAACATGGAGTTTGCAATGATCTGTCTCCAGATTTTAGAACTGGCTTATTTATATCGTTTTTATTGAAGAAGTTATTCAGTGCGCACATTGTTACTGGGCAAAACATTGCACTACACAAGATTTTTTGTGCACACTGGTCATTACGAATTAAAGGGAACATTGCTCTCCACTACATATCTATAGAAGTTTGTCAAAGTTTTAGATGTGATGCCGAATCTTTGCAAAGTTCCAAGAAAGTAGAAGTGTTGCCAAGCCTTCATCATAGTTGCACTTATTTGCTAGGCCTGATAGGTCCTCTAAAATGATAACACTGAGAAATTTAAAGTTGCCTACTCTCTCTAGCTCTGATGTGCTGATGAAGACTGGCTCATTGTTCTCTGGTTTCCTCCTCTTGAAATCAATAGTCATCTCCTGGGTCTTGCTGACATGCAGTGAGAGATCGTTGCTGTGGCACCATTCAGCCAGATTTTCAATCTCTGTCCTATGCTGATTTGTCACCACCTTTGATTTAGCCACTGACAGTCATGGCATTGGAGCTGTGCTTAGCCACACAGTCATGTGGGACTCAAAATCCTGTTACATATCAAGTCCTTGTAAAACAAATTAGGGGAGTTTCAGCCACTCTAATTAGGAAAGCAAGTGGAAAATTGGTCTTCACTGCAAGGAGAATGGGGATTCTTATTACAATTGTACAGAATATAGATGTATGGAAAAACTGTTTTGTCTCCTGGTTTAAAATTCTGATATACTGCATTACAAGCAGTTGAAAAGGTGGTTCATTAGGTTAATTCCCAAGATGAAGGATTCTGTCTCATAGCAAGTTTGGCCTACTCTGCAATTTCATTTAGCACTTAGATGCATTCAGTGCTAAAAATGGCAGTCATCTTTGTAGCAGAGCTTTGTTTTGTCAGGAGCCGGGTGTGAATGCCCACCCTCTTTTGACAAGCATAGTTGTTCTGTTAATCAAGCAAACTTCATAAAAGAAATTGCTCCAACCTTAGCATGGAGAATGCTGTCAACACTAGGGGGCAAAGGTAGAGGGCGGTGAGTATATGAAATGAGCTGCTGCAACCTGCAAGTAGCAGTACTTGCATGGATTATTCCAAAAGCACTTCTCAAACTCTATTACCATGGGCCGCAGGTGCACTTTGGAACACTACCTCCAGGTTCCCTTCCAAATTACACGACTGTGACCTAAAAATGCACTGCGAACTCTCTATCATCTGAAACTCCAAGCCTATTTGGTGTACTTTCATCAAATACACTGCGAAGTTGAGATGGCAGCCACCTTCTCCCAAAGCATCTAAAGACAGGAAATGTACTGCTAAACTTGCCAATGATGTCCATATTTTTTAAAAAATGCACTAACCATCTTAGTTCTGTTCTGAAAGCTTGAAGAAATGATTGCAAAACTGCAAGAACCTTGCCAATTTCCCTGGTTCTACATCACATTCGCAATGAACAACCCAAAGCTGAGGCATTGTTTTCTATGTCACTGCATCTATAGAGTGGTAGAACAGGCTAGGAAGGTATGAAACATTTTCAAAGTACAGACATTGGGAAATGTACTGGGAAATTTCCGGAGCTCTTCAGCTCCTTTCCAGACAACATTACAACTTTGTGGATTTGGACTCTGTGGTAATTGACAGTTAAAGAAAGCAAGAATTGCTTAACACCAGGCTAATTCAGAATCCTTTAAATTCATTTTAAAAATATACTGGTCCTTTGCATTCCATAAACAACAGCTACATTTATTACCCATGCATATAGTTTTGATAGAATGACTAATTTTCTACACCAACTAGGAACAGACCAACAAGTCTTCTCCACCAATATAATGGCTTCAATTCCACGTTTCCATCAACCACCACTAACCCTTCGCCCCTTGTCATTAACAATCTTTCTACTTCAAACTTTAAAACATTTAAAGACTGTCCACAACCTTCTGAGTAAGAGCATTTCAAAGACTGGTGATTCTTAGGAAAAAGGTTTCACTACATTATATTTCTTAAACTGTCACTACCCTCTTCTCTCTCCCTCCCACCACCAGACTTGGATTCTCCCAGAAGGAAAAGTATCCCCTCTATATCCACCTTCAAGACCCAATGCAACCTTACAGCTTTTAATCAAGTCTTCTCACCTCTCAAACTCCAACAAATACGAGCACAGTCTGCCCAATCTTTCCTCACAATACAATCCACCTTGCTCAAAGTATCTCTTTTGCCCAAAGTTAACTTTACTGCCACGTTATCCTCAATAAGGGAGTTTTGCAGATATCTTGAAGGACCCCACAACACATAGGGATTTGTTTTTAAAAGAGTTGCAAGATTTGTTAAGAGTTTTAAAAAATTGTTTTTAAAGAGTTGCAAACCAGTGACACAGAACATTTTACTACAGTGAATTTACCTGTGGTTGTTTGACAGCCGACAACTCATTGTCTCACTTTTCTCCAAGAAACTAGAAGTTACAAGGAATGTAGCCCCTTGAAAACAAAGAGTCAGGAGTGTGATTTATGGTAATCACCAGAAATGCACAATAAACAGCCCTTAAAAAGTTGGAATTTATCCATGCAAATACAAGTGAAACTTTTTCCAAATGTTTCCTGCTGTCTATGAGAAGATTAATCTATGTGTATGAGAAGGATAAATTAACCTCTACTTCTTGGTTAGTGTCACCAATGCCTTTTCTTCCTCTGACGGGTTATAGTTAGCATGACCCTTTTCTCCGGGACTCCAGATCCCATGGTGAAGGATTCACACTGTTTTTAATTTCCAATCAAATTTTACCATTCAAAGTCTGTGTAAATGCAATGAGTAACTGACACCATTCATTCACCATCTAGCACGAGGCCAATGATCTTACCAGATCTCAAATTGTCAACCTTAAAAATGTAATTAAGCTGTTAATTGTTGATAAGTATCAAATACACCATAACTACATTATACAAAAACAATAACAGCTTCCCAATCATTTATAATAACGCCATTCGTTGTACCCATGCTGAGTAAGTTCGGGTAGATGTGCTCTTTGATCCTGGGTTAAAATATCGTAAGTGAAACTGTCCCTTTACTTCCAATATCCATCCAGCGACTTTTACTCTACACATGCTTGTGCTAAGATCAGAATGGAACTTTGGCTGTGTGGCACCCAACAGCCCAAATATTCACAATAACACCATATAGATGGTGTACACAGGAATCGTTTAGGATAAGCCTATAACATAACTATATGATGTCTTTGACCTCCTGCTCCAGCAGAAGGTCCTGCAACATAGGAATCCAGAACTGCCAGGCTGAGTAGCGGCTTTTGCATCCAGGCTGTTAGGCTTCATATCCTGCTGCCACCCAGCACACACATACAGTCTGTCTGACTTGTCCATTTTTACATGTTTTATTGAGAGACAGAAAGAGACACATATACACACAACACCAGAAAACGTCCGGTCTCCAAGGTCCCGGTGGAGACGGCCTGGTAGGGGTCTTGGGCAGGACCCTCGTGCTTATGCTACATCTGCCCACAAAAACCTCCTGATGAGAGTGACAAGAACAAAAAGAGTCATGCCAGCTCGGACATTGCCCAGGTTAACAAGGTCCGTGCTAATGGTTAGGGAACCAGGACCACCTAGCGAGAAACTGGCTGCTGGAACAAATCATAAAATGGACGTGACTGGACAACATGTAACTAATGGAATGCTACTTTAACAACAACAACCCACATGAAAGGATACATCAACTGCATTTGTGGACTCTGGCAACAACAAAGATTGTCATCCACATTCATAGAACAACAACTGGTTACCAGTGATCAAACATTGTCAACAGAGGATTGCTATCACATTCTGAATTGGGAGACACCACGATGCAACACAGCAACATTGCAGAGTGAGCTGATCGGGAAATCCGAGTTCAAACCCCACCTCACAGATGGCGCACAGGTAATAGCATCACCTTGTACACGGGGAATGCAAGTTCGAACCTCACCTCGGGGCACATCAGCTACAAATACCTGGGGATCCTGCAGGCACATGGAAACCAAGATGAGGACACAAGGAAGGTTGCAACATCCAAGTACCTCCGAAGAGTGAGACAGATCCTAAAAAGCTAGCTGAATGGGAAGAACAAGATCAGAGCCATCAACACATTCATCCTACCAGTCAACCAGTCATCAGATACGCAGCCGCAATAGTGTGCTGTCCAAGGAACAAACTGGAAGCCACTGATATCAAGATCCAGAAACTACTAACAATACATGAAGGATTCCATCCAAGGTCCAACATCAAGTGACTGTACACCCACCGGAATAAAGGAGGACAGGGACTTGGATGTGTCAAGGCCACAGTCCTGGAAGAAATGTGAAACATCCATGAGTATGTCAGAAAGATGGCCTTCAAGAATGAACTGCTAGGAGAATACCTCAGACAGCAGGCAGAGGCTATGAAATAGAAGCCAGTGTAACAGAGCCAGGGGACCAGAGGCCATGGCAGAACAAGCCACTGCACGGGATGTACCATCACCAGATATGAGAGGTGGCTGACGTAAGAAAGTCCTACCAATGGCTGGAAATGGCAGGGCTGAGAGACAGCAGAGGTACTACTCATGGGTGCACAAGAACAGGCACTGAGCACAAGAGCAATAGAAGCAGGGGCCTATCACGCCAGACAAGACAAAAGACACAGACCGTGCAAGGAATCTGCTGAAACCATCTACAACATAGTAGCAGGGTGCAAGATGCAAGCAGGGACAGCATACACTGAACAGCACAACCAAGTTGCAGGAATTGTGTACAGGAATAACTGCTCTGAGTGTGGATTGGACACTCCCTAGTCCAAATGGGAAACACACGAGAAGGTAATGGAGAATGAAAGAGCTAAGATCCTGTGGGACTTCCTAATACAGACTGTTAAGCAGGTACAGGCCAACCAACCAGACATACTGGACAAGGAACAGAAGAAAGCAATAGTAACAGATGTGGCAATCCTGAATGACAGTAACATCGGAAAGAAAGAATACAAGAAGCTGGGGAAATACCAGAACTTGAAAAAGCAGATAGAAAGGATGTGGAAGGTTGAGGCCAGAGTGATCCCGGTGGTGAGAGGAGCACCTGGACCTGTGACACCTGGACTAGGAGAGTGGTTCCAACAAATCTGGGGCACAACACATGAGCTCTTGGTCCAGAAGAGAACACTACTAAGAACAGCACCGATACTGCACTGAACCCTGGGGGGGGGGGGGGGGGGGGGGAAGAGAGGCACGCACACATGCATACACACTATAAAAAGCATTCACGCCCCCTGGAAGTTTTCATGTTTTATTATTTTACAACATTGGGTCACAGTGGATTTAATTTGGCTTTTTTGGATCTGATCAACAGAAAAAGAAAAACTCTTGTGTCAAAGTGAAAACAGATCTCTACAAAGTGATCTAAATTAATTACAACTATACAACATAAAACAATTGACTGCATAAATTTCATCCCCTTTAATCCGACACACCAAATTATCACTGGTGCAGTTACTATGGTGGGCAGAGGAATGTTGTCAGGCTGTAAAAAACAGAAATACAGCATTCAGGCTAGTTAAAAGAACCCATAATATGCAGCATTTGGTTCAATATAAGAAAGCACAGGCAGTGGAGAGAAGAACTATACGTCAAGCTAAAAGGGCAAGTTGGAGGAGTTTTTGCAACAAAATAGGAAAAACAACACCTGTGGGAGGGTATGAGGAACGATTAGGAGGATGGGAGGAGATAGAAGGGAATGGGAATATCCAGTAATGATATCTGAGGAGGAAACGACAGTCTCCAGTAGGGATAAGGCTGAGGTCATGGGCAAGTCATTTGTACAGATACACAGTTCAGAAAATTTGTCTGAAGAAGGGAGAAGGAGAAAGGAAAGAACAATGAGTCAACACCCAGGTGTGTTAAACAGGAGGGAAGGAACAGATGATATAATTGATGATCCATTTACGTTAGCAGAAATAGTGAGAGCAATAAAGAGATCGAGACCAACCTCCCCAGGGAACAATCTGATATGCTCTGTGATACTAAAAAAACTAGGAGAAGGAGTGCTCTTGAAGTTGCTGCATTTTTATAACAGAGTGTGGGAGGAGGGAAGATTACCAAGTGCATGGAAAGAAGCAGTAGTAATTCCAATAAGAAAATCTGGCAAGGATCCATCAAAACCTACTAGCTACAGACCAATAGCATTAACATCAAATATATGTAAGATGATGGAAAGGATGATAACAGAAAGGTTGTCATATGAGCTTGAGAAGAGGGGAATGCTGGCAAGTTATCAGAGTGGTTTTAGAAAGGGAAGGAGTTCCATGCACTCAGTGATAAGGTTAGAGACTGAAATAAGGAAGCCCCAGGCAAATAAAGAATCCATAGTTGCAGTGTTTTTTGACATTGGAAAAGCCTATGATATGATGTGGAAGGAAGGATTATTAATTAAACTGCACAAGAAGGGGGTTGGTGGGAGAGTTTTTAATTGGATTAAAGATTTTTTTGTTCGGTAGAAAAATTCAAGTTCGGATTGGATCAGAATTATCAAAGCAGTACATAGTGGGAAATGGCACACCTCAAGGTAGTGTGGTTAGCCCGTTACTCTTCATCATTATGATCAATGGTGTCTTCACAAAGGTACCAGTGGTCACTGTTTGCGGATGATGGGGCCCTGTGGAAAAGGGGCAGGAACATGGAGCATATAATCAGGAAACTAAGAAGCAATTGATGAAGTGGTAGAGTGAGGTTATGATTGGGGATGTAGATTTTCAGTAGAAAAAACTCACTGTATTTTTTACCAGGAAAAGAATTGAGGTAGGGAAGAAGTTAAGGATGTATGGGATTGAATTAGAAAGGGTTGGATCATTTAAGTTTCTGGGAGTTATATTTGATTCACGATTAACATGGGCAGACCGTATCAGGAAAGTTGAGGAGAAATGTACAAAAGTATTAAATGTGATGAGATGTTTGACTGGTAGGGAATGGGAGCAAGTTGTTCAGCATTGAAGAGAATGTATGTGGCTTTAGTGAGATCTGTGTTGGACTATGGAAATATAGTATATGGATCAGCAGCTAGGTCTCTTATAAGGAAACTGGATGTGATTCAGCTCAGGCTTTGAGAGTGTGCAGTGGGGCTTTTAAAACATCACCAGTGTCAGCCCTACAGGTAGAAATGGGAGTAATGCCTTTGGAACTAAGAAGGATGCAACTGATGGCAAACTACTGGGCTAACTTGCAGGGGCACAATGATTCTCACCCTGCTAAAGGAGTGTTGCAGGAGTGCTGGGAAAATGGGAGGTTTCAGAGGGATACCTTTAGTCGGGTAGGGAATGATATTGCTAAAGAATGTGGAGTGTTTGACCTAAGGATAAGTCCTTCAGTAGTTTATCTGGTTGTAGCTCCATGGAAGCTTGTATGGCCTGACATAGACTGGCATTTGTTAGAGGTAAAAAGGAAAGGAAGATATAAAACTGATTTGGTAAATGCATTTAACTGTCATGTGATGGAAAAGTATAGTGATTATACTCACATTTATATGGCTGGTGCGAAGGAACCTGAAACAGGAGTGACAGGGTTTGGGGTGGTTATACCAGCAAAAGAAATTGGAATCAGAAGAACATCTAATAAGTTAGGGGTGTTTACAGTGGAGATGCTGGCAGTGTTGGTTGCGTTGCAATGGGTGCAGAAAGCCAGAGAAGTCAAAGCATTGATATGCTCAGATTCATCCTCAGTTCTAGCAAGCTTAAGGTCTTTTCACACAAACAGTTGGCAAGATGTACTTTATGAAGTCTTTCAGTTAGTTGCAAGAATTGCAAATCAGGGAGGTCAGGTAAAATTTCTATGGGTTCCAGCACATGTAGGGGTAAAGGGGAATGAGAGGGTGGATGAGTTGGCAAAGAGGGCATTAAAGAAAGAAAACATAGAAATGCACATTAGTATCAGTAAAGCAGAGGTTAAGTGTGTAATCTGGGAAAAAAAATCAACCAAATGTGGCAAGAAAGATGGGACAGGGAGGGGAAAGGGAGGCATTTATATCAAATATAAAAAAGTGTTGCAGGTACTAGGGTAGGTAGTGGAAACAGAAGAGAGGAAACTGTGTGGACTAGGTTAAGGCTGCGACACTGTGCATTAAACAAAATATTGAAAATGATAGGGAAACACCAGACAGGATTGTGTAAGGAATGTCAGGAAGAGGAGTCAGTAGAACATGTAGTTCTGAGTTGCAGCAAGTATGGGATAAAGAGAGACATGATGAGAATTAAACTAAGGGAATTGGGGGTGCAGGAATTCACATTAAAAGGGTTGCTGGGCATGGGTGAGAGAGCAGAGGTTAGGGTATTTTTAGCTTTCTTAAGGGGTACAGGGGTTTTTTATAGGATATGACGGATAAACAGGAATAGGGTACTAGGATGGCCAAAGATGGGAGGATGGGGGGGGCGGGGAGGAGAGACAGATTTTTTTTATATATACACACACACATACATATACATACACACACACTTATATATATGTATTGGGTGAAGGGATTTAGAATGTACGTCTATGGCACACTCCGGAGCAGAAGGTGGCTGGGTGCCAGCCACCATAAAACAAGACACAGACAGACAGATCACTGGTGCAGCCAATTGGTTTTAGAAGTCACAATTAATTAAATGGAGATCACCTGTGTGCAGTCAAGGTGTTTCAATTGACTGAAGTAAAAATACACCTGTATCTGGAAGGTCCAACTGCTGGTGAGTCAGTAGCCTAGCAAAAATTGTACCATGAAGATGCCAAACAACTCTGCAAAAAGGTTATTGTAAAGCACAAGTCAGGAGATGGATATAAGAAAAATCCAAGTCACTAAATATCACTTGGAGTACAGTTAAGTCAATCATCAAGAAATGAAAAGAATATTGCACAGCTGTAAATCTGCCTAGAGCAGACTGTCCTCAAAAACTAAGTGACCATGCAAGAAGGGGACTAGTGAGGGAGGCCACCAAGAGACCTATGACAAGCTTCAGTAGCTCAGATGGGAGAGATTACACATACAACAACTACTGCGAGGGTGATTCACCAGTCAGAGCTTTAGGGGATAGTAGCAAAGACAAAGCCACTGTTGAGGAAAAACTCACATGAAATCTTGACTAGAGTTTGCCAGAAAGCATATGGGGGACTCTGAAGTCGGTTGGAAGAAGGTTTTATGGTATGAAGAAACCAAAATGAGCTTTTTGGCCATCAGACTAAATGCTATGTTTGGCGTAAGCAAAACCCACCATCCCTACTGTGAAGCATGGTGGTGGCTGCATCATGCTGTGGAGATGATTCACTGCAGCAGGCCCTGGAAGGCTTGTGAAGGTAGAGGGTAAAATGAATGCAGCAAAATACAGGGAAAACCGGAGGAAAACCTGATACAGTTTGCAAGAGAACTGTGATTTGGGAGAAGATTTGTTTTCCAGCAAGGCAATGAGCCCAAGCATAAAGCAACAGGAGTGGTTTAAAAACAAAGTTAATCTCCTAGACTGGCCAAATCATAATCTCCTGGAGTGGCCAAATCAGAGTCCAGACCTGTGGTGGCTGGACATGAAAGAGTTGTTCACTCACGATCCCCATGCAATCTGACAGAACTGGAGCAGTTTTGTAAAGAAGAATGGGGAAAAACTACAGTGTCCAGATGTGCAAAGCTGACAGAGACCTATCCACACAGACTCAAGGCCGTATTTGCTGCCAAAGGTACATCTACTAAATACTGTCTTGAAGGGAGTAATTAGGCAATTATTTTGTGTTTCATAATGGTAATAAATTTAGACCACTTTGTAGAAATGTTTTCACTTTGACATGAAAGAATTGATCAGTACCAAAAAAGCCAAATTAAATCCACTGTGAATCAATGTTGTAAAACATGAAAACTTCCATGGGGGGGGGGGGGAGAAGAGGTGAATACTCTTTTTATTGGCACTGTGTAAAATGCACATAGACACACAACTGCCTGTTTTTGTTATAATAGTGTCAGTGACATTATACTGTCTTATCTCGCACTTTCTGTCAATCTGTCAGTCTTCAATTATGCCACTCAGTGACCTGTGCTGATATTAATTTTCTGACTGTATGTGCAGTGTGTACAGTACCGTGTTTTGCACCTTGGCCATAAAGCATAGTTTCATTTAATTGTATGCATGTGGTTGAATGACAATAAACTTAAAACACAGACCTAAACTTCAAATTATTTGCAATATGTTAAACATTTCTAGTCTTAGTCTTATTCATTCCTGTATTTCAACAACTTTCATTCCAAAAAATTTCAAAAGAAGTCATATCAATTCCATTCATAAATTTCAAAGTTCCTTTAAAGTCACAATTTAGGTCACCAAAAAGTCTTACTTGAAGAAAACAATTCTTACCATTTATGAGCACCTTAATCTGTTTGTCAAAGAATTCCATTTCCTTCTGGGAGATCAACGCACACTCAGCGCACTGCCGCACAGGGTCTATGAAGTACATCCGTGGAAGAGGTACCTTTTTACTGCAACATTTGTCACAAAAGCATTTGCCACATCTCCTGCAGTGATGCTGCAAATTTCAGGATTGTTTGAATAAAAAAAAATCAAAAATGTCATTGGAACTCAAAGTTAATTTAATATTCACAAATATTGAAAAAATTTTAAATTATGTTCCAGATTCAATGAATACACCAGATTAAAACAATACTTTATAAACTCCAGTATTTGTTTGCCTCATTTCAGGAATTGGGAAGATTGCAATCCCTGTGAAACCAGTAGGAAAAAGGTATATTCATTTGCCCACAGCACATACAATAGGAATTGTAGCTGCTTGCATTCAATGGCCTACTGAAATGGGCAGCTAACTATTACTGTACCAGATTAAACACTGAGTTCTGTATGAAAGTAACATAAAGATGATGATCTCCAGTCAGAATGCTAGAGATAGGGCAGTATTTAAAGTACAGGTGTGATTGGATTGGATCACAGAAACTGATTTACATCAAATTTTTGGAAATGCCACTTGAGTGCATGATTTAATTCTTAAATGTATTCCGTAGGCAATGCCAAGTGTCAAGCAAATATTTAAACACCTTTATTGTACTTACAAATGTGGGATCTAGCAATACAGAAAAAAATAAGTCAGAAATTTGGGATTCACACTGGAATTCTCCAGTGCATGAGCATTTGGAATATAGATTTTGTTTGAAGACTACATATTCTATTTCCTTTTCATTTTTGCCCTATTAACTGGTTGGTAGCTTGGTAGCTCAATTGCTTTACAGTGCCAGCTGTAAATCAGTCACTGATTAATTCCCACTGCTGTCTGTAAGGAGTTTGTACATGTTCCCCGTGATCATGTGGGTTTCCTCCAGGTGCTCTGGTTTCCTCCCACATTCTAAAGACAAAAGGGTTAGCATGTTGTGGACATGCTATATTGGCACTGGAAGCATGATGACACTTGCGGGCTGCCCGGCACAATCTTCGCTGATTTAATTTGACACAAGCAACACATTTTACTGTATGTTTTGATGTACATGTGACAGATAAAGCTAATCTTTAAAAAAAATCTAATCATAACACCAGGTCTGGTTGAAAGGACTAGATAGGAATAAAGCACACACTGATTCTGATACTAATGAAGCCAAGTATAATTAAACAGATTAGTAATGATCATTTCATCAGTTATGTACGCAGACAGTTGATTTTACCTGGACACACAAGAAAGACTACAGCAATCTGGATCAACACACAAAAAATGCTAGAGGAACATGGCCAAGCTCCTTCCCCCCAACCTCTCCCCCTATCTTTTGATTCTGGCTTCTGCCCACTTTTCTAGTACTGACGAAGGGTCTCGGCCTGAAACATCGAATATTCATTTCCTTCCCTGGATGCTGCCTGATTGCAGAGTTGCTCCGGCAATTTGTGTGTGTTGAGTAATTCTACATATAAAATTACATAGAGGAATGCTAATGTGATACCAACATGCAGAAAGTGTAAAAATATCAATTTAGTGTGTTAGAAGCAGAAGGATATCATACTAACTGTAAACAACACAATATCCAATCCCATTGCAGCAAAATAAGTTTACTGTTTTTCTGGGTTGAGCATTTTTCTTTATTTGCCAGTGGAAGCCAGCAAATAAAGACCAAAAAAATCTACAATAAATTGGCAAGAAATACAAAATCTCTTACTTTCCTGGTAAGAAAGTCAAATTTTGCATCGCACTGCATACATCTGGGGCACTAGGAATAGAAATACAAATGACATCAGAGACAAGTTTTACGTCAAAAATTGACCACCAAGTAGTTTTATTTCTGACTGGACCTTCTGGAAATTTTATATTATGCAGCTTTTGTTTAATTTATAAGCAACTGTATTCTACAGGTAATTGTCTAATAGCTAATTGTCATCTTAATTGAACACTAACAAATCTTGTTTCTGTATTGATTGTAAAGCAAAGGACATTCATGTGCAAGAATGGGAACACTTTGCCTTACAGATTATGTTGATCCAATAGGGCATTAAGTGGCCTATTCCATTAATCTGCTATTCTCCGTTTATCCAACCAAATTATCAATTATCATGTAGCTACAACCACATTTCCATCTACTGCACTAATAATCTTCAAAGTTACTACATCATACATCCTATATTCATACACAATGCTAATGTATGTCTTTCCCTGTCAAGTGATATTTCTGTGCCTTGTGACTACTACCCTCTCACCATCTCCAATATTTTAAGACCCTTCTCTTATTTTCAGTTCTCTGTACCTGCCAAATTTAGGCTTCAAAATTATATGCTAGAAACACAAAAACAAAGCTTAAATTTCAAAGTAAATTTAATATCAAAGTATGTACAAGTTAGTGTATACCACTCATTCAATTTCTTGCACGCATTCACAGTAGAACAAAGAAATACAACATAATCAATGAAAAACTACACACAAAGACTGACAAACAATCATTGTGCAAATACAAATAAATAAATAGATAAATAGAGAAGACCATAGACATGAGTTGCAGAGTCCTTGAAAGTGAGACAATGGGTTATGAAATCAGTTCAAAGTTGAATTGAGTGAAGTTATCCACACTGTTTCAGGGGCCTGATGATTGAAGGATAATAATTGTTCCTAAACCTGGTGGTGTGGGAGCTAAGGCTTCTATACCTCCTTGCTGACCACGGAAGTAAGAAAAGAGCATAGCCTAGGTGGTGGGGTTCTTTGATTATGGATGTTGCCTTCTTGTAACAGTGCTGCTTGTAGAAATGCTCAATGGTGGGGAAAACATTTCCTGTGATGAACTGGGCTGCAACCATTTTTTTTGTTGGGTTTTGTTAGACAGTGGAGTTGCAACCAGTCCAAATACTCTCCACTGTGCACATATAGAAGTTCATCAAGGTTCTTGATGACATGCCGAATCTGTGCAAATCTGTAAGAAAGTAGAGGTATTGCCGTGCTTTCCTTGTGACGACACTTCGTGCTGGTCCCAGAACAGATCCTCCAAAATGATATTGCCAAAGAACTTAAAACTACTGATCCTCCAACACCTCTGACTGGCACTTGGACCTCCAGTTTCTTCCACCTGAAGTCAATCATCAGCTTTTTGGTTTTGCTGTGGCACCATTAAGCCAGATTTTAATCTCCCTCCTAAATGCTGATTCATCACCACCTCTGATACGGCCAACAACAGAAGGGTGATCAGCAAATTTAAGTGTGGCATTGAAGCTGTGCTTAGCCTCAAAATCATAAGTAAAGCATGGCTAAGCACACAGCCTTGTGATGCGCCTGTGCAGGTGGAGATTGCAGAGACGTTGTTGCCAATCTGAATGTAAAGGAAATTGCAAAATGAAGTTGGTCATCTGAGTTCAAGTTGATAAGGACAGGATTGCAAAAAGTTGGATGAGAAACAAAACCAAAATAAATAAACTATTTTTTAAAGTTGTAGGACCATATCCTTCAACTCTGTCAAGTACATACAGTATCTAAACTTATCTCATTTACTAGTACTTGGTAAGCAGCCTTGCCGATTCAAGACCTCAAGATATTTTTCAAAAATTGAGAGGTTATCTGGCTTCACAAACTACTCTGGTGGTGCATTCCAGAATCCAGCTACTCCAATAACTTCTAATTCCAAATCTCTGCCCTCTAGGTTTACTTATCGCTGCCTTAGGTTTCCTACCCTCAACACCTCTCTTATAAATTTTGTGTGCCTTGGACAGGGAAGGGCCTCAACCTCTGCCCCAAGACAACAATCTGCCTACCCAGTCTCTCCTCACAAGTGACCAACTAACCCAGGCAGCACACTCACGAATTTCTTCTGCACACTCTCCAGTGCAACCACATCCTTTCTATATTGTGAGAGCCAAAGCTGTACGCAGTATTCCATATGTGACCCAACCAATATTTGAAAATTGTACTATAACTTCCCTGGCTAATGACGGCACGAAATGCATGTACCTTCTTCGTCATTTTGTCTTGGACTTGTACATGGAGGTCCATCTGTTCCTCAATATTAGAAAGCCCTAACTTTCATTGTGCATTGTCCTCCCCTTATTAGTCCTCCAAAAGTACATCACTTTCAAACATCAGGATTAAATTTCCATCTGCCATTGTTCTGCTCATCTCACCAATCGATCAATATTTTATTGCACCCACAACTATCCTTCTATGGAAAAAGACCAATGATTCTCATTAGCACCTGCAAACGTACTAGTAGTACTTCCTATGTTCATAGACAATGTTAACGCATCACCTGCAAATGTACTAGTGGTCCTTCCTATGTTCACAGACATGGTTGACACATCACCTGCAAACAGACTGGTGGTCCTTCCTATGTTCACAGGCAATGTTAGCGCTCACTGGTGGTACTTCCTATGTTCACAATGTTGACGCATCACCTGCAAACATACCAGTGGTCCTTCCTATGTTTACAGACAACATTAATGCATCAGTTTTACTTCTTAGCACCTATTTGTCCCAAGTACCCTTCTGCTGCACTTTCTATAATGTTGAGAGCCTTTCCCATTTTCAGTTCACTATACCTACTACATTTTCCACCTTTATTCCCTGTGTTAAGGAATTAACCATTTACACATTACTTTTCAAAGTTACACTCACAGTCATTAATGGTAAATTACAAAATATTTCCGCTCTTCAATTTCCTCACTTGCAGACCCCGATCAGTACAGATTGGCAACATCTCTTCCACAATCACCATCAACCCAGGTGCACCACAAGTCTGGGCACAGCTCCATTGCCATATTTTAGTTTGCTGAAGGTGATGACAAATTAGCATATAGGAGGGAGAGGGAGATCCTCAAACTAGTCCTGTGTAGGGCTATATGTAGGACCATATAAAGCATACTCTATTGTGTGTGTATAATCTTCCACACACCGTTGTATATCTACATAGAGCAATATACTATTTATCACTAGTATTTAAACTCAAGTTCACAGCAAAAACACAGGATGGGACTTCTCGTTTGAAGCGATGTTTTTTTCTATGTTTTTTTCCGGGTTTATATTGTCCAGTTGAATAAATCAAACTACAAAAGTGCATACACGTCGACATTAAATTGGCATAATTTACATAGAAAGATGTAAACACGATGCAGGAGAGTTTGTATAAGTAAATTATGAACTGTAAAAATCAATCTAAGCATACTTGACAAAATAAGTGCAGTCTCTTCGCCTGATCACGGCTTATTTAAATGTTTTTTAAAAAACCATGTCAAACTAAATAGATCCAAAGTTCTTCGCTTTCAAAAAAAAAAATTCGTCTGTTACAAGATCACAGCATATTTCAACAGACGTCATTTCATCTTTGTTTTGAAACAAAGACCACATCCCATATGATCGACAACACATCGAATTCGATGTCGTTTCGGCTAACTAAGCCACTAATATTTACAGCTGTGTCAACACTACAGATTCGGTACAAAATTTTCCAAAGAAACTGAAAATGCTCAATGTCCTCACGCCACGACAGCAACAATATTGACGTTTCAGGTCAATGACCTTCAATGAAAATCCCAGGACAAATTCTGCTCCGTTATAGTTCTGCATTTCTGCCGTTCCACCTCAGATTTTCCTACATTAACAAACCACGTTGGGGTAGGAGACTCCAAGGCACTCCGAGTGCTCAGCTGCAGCCCTGCCCCAGCAATAATAATCACTAATTAAAACATCCGCTCAGACTGCTGCTAAAACACACAGAAGCACAGCTTACCTCTCTATCGGGAACCCACTGGGGCTCATCAAGTGAGAAGGGACTGCATAAAGCACCGTTTTCTGGTACCATGCGAAGCCCACTAGGACTGCGCACCAATTTCTTCCCTTCGCTCGTCGCCGCCATGATACCTAAATGTCATACGCGCTGTTGAACACTGTGGCCAATCAATTGTCAGGATTAGTTACCTATAGCCAATCAACTCTTTCAGGTATCGCCTCAACTAAGCAAAAAACAATCATAGCCTATCAAATAAAAGACTTTCTTTGATACTGTCATCATATTAACCAATTACCCAAGACTAAGCGCGTTTAACCAATCAGCGCTCACTCGATTGACATACGAAACCCTTATTCTTCAGCCAATCGACTTGTGGCTTTTTTAGCCAATGATAGACAGGAGAGTCGAAACTCAGACAAATCCCAAGGCACTAAATCTCTCCTGCCGCCAGCTGGTTGTAAATCGGAAATTTAAAATTTTAACAAAAACACTCACAACACGCTGGAGGAACTCAGCAGGTCGGGCAGCATCCGTGGAAACGATCAGCCAACGTTTCGGGCCGGAACCCTTAAGAAAAACATGTTTGCGGCGTCATTGCCGATCAGAACGTGTAGCTTCGTTTTAAACAGAATGAGTTCTGTATTTCAACATGCTGGAGGAACTCAGCGGGCCAGGCAGCACCTACGGAAAAGTAGAGAGTCGCCGTTTCGGGCTGAGACCCTTCGTTTGTGGGGGGGCTGCCACCTAGAGGCAGGGCGCGGAGTTGCCCGGTGACCCGTGACCCGGCGCGCGCTTTCTCCGTTAGCGGGCGGAGTGTGGCGGCGGCGGCGGCCCGGCCCGGGCGATGGATTGGGGGCAGCTGGACCTCAACCCGAAAGTGGTGGTCGCTGTTAGAAAAGGTCAGCTTCTGTGTTATTTTTTAAAAAGGAAATAGGATGCTACAAATCTGAAGGCAAGAAAGTAGGTCTATTAATGGACGTATGAATGAGAAAGGATCGGTACTAATGGGGGAGAATGGAGTACTGTACTTGATCTGGACTGCATGCACGATATTCTTAGAAAGCAAAATGATTTGTGACATTAACGTGATACAATAAGGATAAAAAAATGTGAATCAAAAGAGTACAGCTATCGATAGGTGTTCATAAAACAATGTGAGAATAGATGGTTAGTCTTTTTCTCGGTGAAAATATCAGAAACCTGTGGACATAGCTTTTAAGGTGAATGGGCGCGGGGAATTCGAGCAAAGTCTTTTTCTACGTGGAGTGGTAGGTGCTGGGAACACTGCCGACAGAGGTGGTGGGAACACATATAATGGCAGTGTTTGAGGCGTTAATAGAGGCACCTAAACAGGCTGAGAATGTAGGATGTAGATCTTATGCAGCTTAAATGTTCTGGTGTGCAAGGGCCTGTTTCTATGTCGAACTATTTTATGTTTGTATTCTTGAAATCCTGTTTAAATTATTTCTTATTTTAAATTTATGCCCTCTTGTTTTTGATATCCCTACCATGAAAAAAAGATTCCATATCTCTTTATACTTGTCACAAACAAGAGAAAATCTGCAGATGCTGGAAATTCAAGCAACACACACAAAATGCTTCAGGAACTCAGCAGGCCAGGCAGCATCTATGGAAAAGAGCATAGTCGAGATTTCCAGCAGAGAACCCTTGGGCAGGACCAAAGGGTCTTTGTAATTGTGTTTTATCTCTATCAGGTGACCTCTTCCTCTCCCCACCTTTTTTCAAAGGAAAACCAATCCAGCCTATCCAATCTCTCCCCATAACTATACCCCTCCATCCAGGCAGCAACATGGTTCATCTCCTCTGGAATCCCTGCAGCACAATCACATATTTCCAAATGGTAGTGACCAGAATGTCTTACAATACACCAAATGACTAGTACAGTATTTTGTAAAGTAGCAACATAACCTCCTAACTTTTGTATTCTTTTTCCTGATTTATGAAGCCAAGCATTCCATATGCCATCACGGAATCTGCATGTGTTGCCACTTTTTAGGGAACTATGAACTGAATACCAAGGTCTCTCTCTTCATGAATATTCCTTAGCTCCTTATCATTTACTGTATACATTCTACCCCATTTGACTTACCAAAAATATCACCACAAATTTGGGATTAAATTTTATCTGCCAATGCTCTCCCCATATTCCCATCTGGACTATATCATTATCCATGATGCTTTCAACTTCCAATTACACTTCTTGCGTCCAATTCATTGATGCACATAAAAGCAACAAGTTCAAAGTAAATTTATGATCAAAGTGCAAATACATTACATTATAATAGCCTGAGAATCATTTTCTTGCAGGCATTTACAGGAAAAATTAAAAAATACAATGGAATGTACAAAAACTACCGGAAGACTGACATAACCAGTGTATTAGTGTGCAGATATAAAAAAATAAATAATGCTGGGAACATGAGTGGTAAAAGTGTCCTTGACAGTGAGTCTGTAGGGCATAAAATTAGTTTAGAGTTGTAGTCAGTGAAGTTAATTAACCACGCTGGTTCAGGAGTGTGATGGTTATAGGGTAATAATTTCCTGTACCTTGTGTACCTTCTGCCTGAAAGCATAGCCTGGATGCTGGAGGTCTTTGATGGTTTCTGCATTCTTGTGGCAGTGCTTCATATAAATACTCACTGGTGGGGAGAAGTTTGTCTGTGATGGACTGTGCCATATCCAACATTTTCTGTAGACATTTCAGTTTCTGGGCATTGGTGTTTCCATACCAGGCTGTGATGCAACCAGTTAGGAACTCTCCACTGTGCATCTATAAAAGTTTGTCAAAGTTTTTGGTGTCATGCTGAATCTATGCAATCTCCTAAGAAAGTTGAGGTTCTGTCATGCTTTCTCTGTGTTGGAATCTACTTGCCATCATATCCTCAGGTTTGCTAACGCCGGCCAAGGAATTTTAAGCTACTGACCCTCTCCACCTCTGATCCCCTAATGAGGACTGGTTTATAAACCTTTAGCTTCTTCCCCTGTAGTCAATGACCAGCTCTTTGGTTTTCCTGGTGTTGACTGAGAGGTTGTTGTACCACTGATGAACCAGATTTTCAATCTCCCTCCTATATACCAATTCATTACTACCTTTGATTCAGCCAATGTCAATGGTATCATCAGCAAACTTAAATATGGAACTGCAGCTGTAGTTATCCACACAATCATAGGCATAGTGAGTAAAGCAGGGTCTAAGCACACAGCCTCATGCACCTGTACTGTGGTGATTGTGGAAGAGATGTTGTTGCTAATTTGTACTAACTGGGGTCTGCCAGTGAGGAAATTAAAGATCCAGTTGCACAGGGAGGTATTGAGGCCCAGGTCCTGGAGCCTAATGATCAGTTTCAAGGGATTGAAAGTGTTGAATGCTGAGCTATAGTCTATGAAGAGTATCTTGGCCTATGTATCTTCATTGTATTGGTGTTCTAGAACTGAGTGAACGTAGGCAAATTGGAGCAGATCTAGTTCACTCCTCGGGTAGATGTTGATGTGCTTTATGGACAAACTCTCAAAGCACTTCTACGCAGTGGCTGTAAGTGCTACTGAATGATAGTCATTGAAACAAGTTCTTGGGCACTGTTATGATTGAAGCCTGCTTAAAGCAGATGGGAGCCTCAGACTGCCAAAGTGAGAGGTTGAAGAGGTCTAAACACTCCAGCTAGTTTATTAGCACAGGTTTCCAGTACTTGGCCAGATCCACTCTCTGGGCCAGATGAGTTTTGTGGGTTTGCTGTCATGAAGGATGCTTGCATGTTGTTTCAGTCACACAGATACATAGTCATCCAAGGCTGTGGGGGACTCGTGAAGGTGCCCCCATGGTCTTTTGGTCAAAGTGAGCATAAAAGGTATTGAGCTAATCTGGGAACGCAATCTTGTTACCATTTATGTTGCTTCGCTTTGCTTTGTAGGAGGTGATGTTATTCAAGCCCTACCACACTTGTCGAACATTCGTCTGTGATTCAGGTTTAGTTTGAAATGATCACTTTGCGTGTGAAATAGCCTTCCGGAGGTCGTACCAAGATCACCAATTCTGAATGCCAATAAGTATCCCAGCGCCAATTCTTATGATATATCTCTGGTATGGACTCCCAAGCAGAAATGTACACCATTGCAATATGCCTCCTACCACCATGCTAATTTTGGATCAAATAGGCCAACTCTCCTTTGATTCCATGTGCTATAAACTTTTCATACAGGTGACCATGTGGGGAACTTGTCAGGTGCCTTGCTAAAGTCCATATCATTAATAGCTTTTACCCTGCCTTCATTAATCATTTTACTAATTTCCACAATAAAATTCGACCAATGTGATTCAGGATTTTCTCTGCCTTTCCAAACGTACATAAATCCTATTTGTTAGGATTTTCTTCAATAATTTTCTGATGCAAGGTTCACTTGCCCGTAATTATCTGGTTTATCTCTGCTAGCATTATTAAATAAAAGAACAACTTTAGTTATCCTCCAGTCTTCTGAAACCTCACTTATAGTTAACAAAGGTGCAAAAGTCTCCATCTGGGTGCTCTCATTCTTAAATCAAAGAAGTATTTAATATACTGAAGCTTGTCGGCTGCCGGCCTGGAGCTTGGGGTATGGATTAGTCTAAATAGGTTTTTTAACCTGGCATGGAAAATTCACTCTAAATTTCTAATTACGTGGCAAAATCTTTTATATTTACCGCTTACCGCTGTACCATTGAGAGCATACTCACCAGCTGCTTCTCAGTGTGGTATGGCAATTATCCTGTATCAGACCGCAAAGCACTCCAGCGTGTGGTGAAAACTGCCCAGCGGATTATTGGCACCCAATTGCCCACCATTGAAAACATCTACCATAAACACTGCCTGGGCAGGGCAATAAGCATTATCAGGGATGCATCTCACCCTAACCATGGACTTTTTACTCTCCTCCCATCCAGTAGGTGCTTCAGGAGCCTCCACTCCTGCACCAGCAGGCACAGGAAGAGCTTTTCCCCTGAGGCTGTGACACTGCTGAACCTCTCATCACAGCGCTAAGCAGTATTGCATCTGTATTGTACTGTCTCAGTACTTTTATATTTGTGTTGTGTTCTTTTATTTGCAGTTATTTTGTAAATAACACTATTCTTTGCATTTCTGGTCAGATGCTAAATGTATTTCATTGGCTTTGTATCTGTACTCGGCACAATGACAATAAAGTTGAATCTAATCTAATATCTAGAGTGCAGAATAATACACTTCCAGAGAGAAGATTGTGGCCTGATTCATGGATAGGAATTCAGAAATTGTGCTAACTTTTAAAATAGTTTTTTTTAAAGCACACCATCTCAGAATGTGTTTTCAAAAATGTGCCTTTTTTAATATAAACATATTTTGGGGAATCACTCCTGAAAGCTTCTGAAGGAAAGTGATAGGTTTGAAGCACTGTGGGACAAATATATTTTTATACTTAAAATTTTTTATTATCTAGTCAAATTTCTTCAGTTCAGAATTCTATGCAAGTATAATCTCTGAACATGTTGATAGTGTGCTATGAAATAAACATTTTTAAATATTTTACTTAAACGGAATGAAAACAGTAGTGTATGCCTGTGTTAAGGCAGTTTAGGTAATGGAAATTCATCTTTAAAGAACTTACAAATCATTACCAAAAAAATTGAGATATAGAATAGAAATTCACTCTCACAGAACTTGTGAAGAAAAAAACAACAAAATCACACATGCAAAAGAAATAGCATTTGTTAAAAAAAAATCAAAGGTTCACATTTTGTGGTATGGATAGTTTTCTAGGAATGCAATCCTTCCATAATGTGAGGTTGTATTACAGATTTTAACTTGGATAGTTTTGTCTATTATTGATTTGTGATTTGCAATACTTTTTATACATTTTTTTTTACCTGCAGCAAACATTCATTCCATGAAAGAGATTTTGAAGTTGTCAGGACCAGATCTGCAACGGCTCACTAAACTGTCCAATCGTGATGTGCAATATTTGCATAAAACTGTTGCTGCGGCTATAAAGAGTGATCCAGTGGTAACAGGTGTGTAAAAAGTTGTGCTGCAAAATCTTTGTAGGATTGAAATAAAATATTATTAAGACCTACATTCAACATTATATTTATTTGAAATATATATTTCAGTCATTTATTTTTATCTTAATCCATATAATTCATTTAAAACTGTTAAGCAACAATCTGTTTTTTTAAAGTTTGGCTATCATTTTATGAATGTACCCTCATTCAGAGACTGGCAAGAGCTGCTTCAGAACTTGACTATGAGATTGTTTTTCTCTAATAAGAAATTATCAAAAGGAATTAAAGGTTTTAATGGTGCTCCAGCAGTTTGACAGAATTTGTATATGAAATATTATAATACTGAACCAAATTAGAGGCAATTTACAAATGCTAATTAGTCTTCTAGCCAGCATGTCTTTGAAATGTTGGAGGAAAACTGCACTTGGAAACTCGTACATGTTTAAGGAGAACATCCAAACTCAACAATATAGTGCTGGTCATTGGAACTCTGAGGCAACAATATTGCCTGCTGTTCCTCCATGTTGCACTGCTTGGACACAGCCAGGGTATGTGGAATTGTACTCTGTAAAAGTCAATTTATTCAAACATAAGATGGAAAGAAATGAGGATGAAACAATCTTATTAAATAAAACATGAGAATTTTTTGTTACTATTGAATTTGTAGAGTAGACTCCCTGAGGAAAAAATGTATACATTCACTTTAGAATTGAGGATTAGCGAAATACTGGAAGTACCAATATAGTAGACTTTGGTCTATGTGATTCTAAAATTGGAAGAAATTGACCTAGATGTTTGAAGTAGCAAACTGATGGACATGAGGTAGGATAAATAACCTGGATTATTTATCATAAACCTGGCTATCAAAAACTTCATTGCATATTGGATGTTGTGGTTTCCTGATCTTCTCTAGCCAAATGATTTCTCCAAGTTAATTCATTCTTTCTTAAATAGAGGAATTTGGAAGCATGAGTAAAGAAATATTACCTAGTGAGCTGATTTCTCAACCTTCCACACCTAGCCAATACATTAATTACTTTTCTACCTGTTCTTTTGGTCGGGAAATAAATGTGAAGTAAGGAAATAGAAGTAACAAGGAAGTATGAAATAATACATCTGTTATATATTGTTCGTTCTCCAGCCCTTCAGATATACAATGGAGAGTGTCCTTTTCCAACTCAGAATCAAAGACTTAGTATGGGTTGCCCAATACTGGACTTGCTACTAGGAGGTGGAATTCCATTAATGGGGATTACGGAAATTGTTGGAGAGAGTTCATCAGGGAAGACTCAGATTTGCATGCAGCTCTGTTTGTCTGTACAGTTCCCATGTAATTATGGTGGACAAGAATCAGGTAAACATTGTTTTAGATGTGACTTATTTTTCTACAAGTTGAATAAATGTGTTAAATAAGGCAAAAGAAAGTAAATCTATTCTCGCAGGGGTGTAAAGGATTGAAAGGGAAAGCTCTTGGTTCAGGTAAAAGAATTTTAATTTGGATACTGTAATTGTTACAAAGGAGCTTGAGCTGAAATGTAACCATTTCTTCTTCCACAGATGCTTCCTTATTTTGAGTTTTCCCAGTTTCTTTTAGTTTTTGTTACTTTATAGATCTGTTGTAATTGCTTTATTAGATCTTCAATATATATAATCAATTATTTTTAAAGTAGTTCTTGGAGTTATTTAGTTAGTTATCCAATCTCTATCTCATTTGTAATGGAATGATTGTGGTATAATTCTTGTGCGGTAGAAGAGATCTTGCCCTAAAATATGGTACCTTAAACTAAAATACTCTATGTAGACTTAATTCAAAGGCATTCAATTGTGAAGAAAATAAATGATTAATAATAAGGATAATTTTTATGATCTGCAGCTAGTGTTCATCTTCCATTTTTCGAAATAGGACATGAGAAAAAGAATTTGGCTGTTACGCTGTAAAACTTAGCCAGAAGTCAGGTTGATTAAACTTTTTAAAAATTTCTTTATGCTTATAAAACAATCAGCATACCTAAATATTTAAAATATTTCTAGACATTCAAAAAAAATTAAATTACGGTGTCAATTAATAACAAGTCTTTTAAAACAACTGCATTCTTGTCCAATGCTTATTCAATTCTTACCTTCCATACATTTTGAGGGGGAAATGACTCCTGTGGCTCCATGAGTATGATACAGAATTTTCCAGTGAATACACTGTAAATGTAAGGTATTTAGTCAAAGAATCCACACTTGAACTGAACTTGTCTTGAATCTGTATTAAAATGAATTTAAACAGTTACTATCAGTACAAGGCTCTTGTGATCACTGGAACAGAAAAAGATAATGCTACTTTACATGTTTTATTAAATTCAATTGATTTCATCAAACATTGTATATTCTACATTCCTATATATGAATATTCTCAATCTTTGCTTGCTTCTCTTTTTTTTTGCTTTTTCTTATGTCCCCCCCCCCCAACCCTTTTAACTTTTTGAATCTCTTATCCCTCTAGGTGCCGTGTATATTTGTACGGAAGATACATTTCCAAATAAACGTTTGCAGCAGTTGATTGCCTTTCAGCCTGTGTTAAGAGCTGATGTACCTGCTGATGTTGTCAACAATATTAAGTTTGGTAACAACATCTTTATTGAACATGTTGCAGATGTGGTGAGTCCAATGTGCACAAGTGAGTTGTTATATTTCACATGCAAAACTAAAATCTGTACAGGGATTAACATGATACTAATTAAGGTTGAAGATGCTTAATACTATAAGCAATATTTGGACATATGTGATATGCCAGATGTTGGTACTAAAGAAATGAATAGGTGGCCAATTAAGATTCTGTACTGGGTGTGTGTGAGTTAAAAATTATTAAAAGAGTGTAGTTGATATAAATAAATACTTTGGGTTTTTAAATTGTATTTTGGGGGAGAAAATACTATGCAAGTTCACAAAAGTGCTTACATTCAGAATGTCATTCTCGGTTAACTGAAACCAAGTCTGCATTAATCTTAGAATTAAGTCTAAACTGAAATACTTGAGCGCATATTTCATAAACTTCAATCATTTACCTTGAAGTGTACAGTCATGTAAATAATTCAGCTTCTTTTACAATCTTAGATTTCCCCTTGGCACAAACTATCCCAGTTTACTGAAGAAAAATATAGTACAGTGTGATTCTAGATTCACCTAATAGAATTTGCAAATATTGGAATTTTATTTAATTTATTGTAATTTTTTGGGTGCATATTGAGATCAATATTATTAAATAGTCTTCCGTGGTTCCCATTGATTTGTTGCCTGGATTTACTATGATTTGCAATTTCCTTAGTAAATCTGGAGTTAATGGTGAAGTGTTGTACTTGTGTGTTAATACCTACAAGTTCAGGATTACTGTACATGAATAAATTTCTGAACTTCACGGCAGCCACCTTCTAGCATTTCTATAATTATATTCCAATGCTGCACACATCATTGATTTAATAACTTTGATAGATGGTTGAACCAGATTTTGTGAATCAACTGTCCATTGTCCTTTATCCTCTTGACTTATGGGTGGGCTGGTTCTCATTGAGTAGTTTAAGGTTGCAGGAGGCCCCATCTTTATAAAGGGGCTTACAATGAGGATATGGATCCAATTACTCGATATCACTTGAAAATATACATTAACTAATATGTAGGCAACTTTTAAATCGGAGATGAATACAGGAAATTCACTGCTGACTGAAACAATTTGGCCCTTTAGAATGTAATTGATAACTCAAATGTATTTTCATCACTAAAACATTATTATTTGTTGGAATGCCCAATAGTTTGTATTGGAGTAGTCCAGATTGGTGATAATATAGAGTGTAAAGATCCAGCTCCCTTAGGAATTCTCATGTTAAAAGTTGAATTATGAATGTTTGATTTTTCTTGTACACATTAAATACTAACACTGTTGTCCTTGCAACATTGGTTTAGAGGTAATTAAATGCCTGCAACTTTTTTTTTTTGGTTTTGTAGGAATCCTTCAATCACTGTCTTAGTAAAAGATTACCAATATTACTGTCACGTGGTTTGATACGCCTAGTGGTGATTGATTCCATTGCAGCTTTATTCAGATGTGAATTTGGAGCCAGTAATTCCATTACAAAAGCCCGATGTCTTCAGGAGTTTGGTGCCATGCTCCACCATCTCAGCCACAGGTTTACTAGCCCAGTCATCTGTGTCAACCAGGTATTGCTTTCCAAATTAACACAATGTGTTGATCTTTGAATACTTAGCTACATATTTTGGAATTCTTACCTACTCTAAATCTTCAATCTATACTTCGTAGAATGACAAAAGCAAACTATATGTAAGTTTACCACTACTTCCAATTTGTATACTATTCTAAACTCATTTATTTAATGCTGTTGGGTTTGGAATTCCCTCACTATCATTGTAGAAGCATCTTCCTTGGAGTGATTACAGCAGTTTAACAATCTTTGAATAACCAATGCCTATCTTGCCAATAATTCCCATGTTTCAAATCTAAAAAGAGAACCCCCAAATGCACAAGGCAATAAATTATTTGATGATATAGAGTATGCATTTTATGAAGAACATGTTGTAGTATTCTGAATTTTTTTCAGACAAAATGGTTGTAATCAAATGTACACTGAACACTAAAGTACTGTTATTAGTCTGTGGCTTATGTTGAAGCTGTAAGTATACTACAATAATTAAAAGATTTTAAATAGTTATGGGGTTGTCGTGTACAGTTAATCCATACTAAAGATTGACTTAATGTTTTTAATTTAATGCCAAGGTATTTTGAAGCCAGTAATTTTGGGTCAAGAAAATGAAGTATGAAAGCATTTTTAAAAACCTAGTCCTGAACATAGTTACTTTTTTTTCCTAAAAGAGTAACATGTGCTGCTTTCTCCATATGCAGGTCTTTTCTGACAGTTCTCTTGCTGTCAGTCATGATCCTGAAAAGGGTATATCATATAGAAAATGTATATTTTTTTTAATTTCCAGGAGATATCAAATTACAGCCTGCAACAAATTACAGAAGACCATGAGCAAACTTGGAGAGTGGGCAAAAACCTAACAAATCAAGTTCAATACAGATTGCTAGGAAAAGCGGGGAGGTCACTTTATTACTTCGAAGTGTCAATCTAAGTGGAGTAGTGGAACAAAGGGATCTTGGAGCACAAGCACATCAATAAAAGTTGCACTATAGATTAATTACCAAAGCCAATTTTCTTTTCAAGGGAAAAAAAGCAAGAATTAGATAGAATTGGATACAATTAGAGAGTTACACATGAAACCTTCTTTAGATGACACTGAGTACTATATACAGTTCTGCTTGCCATATCGCAAAAAAAAGATAAGAAACCTCAGGATAGGTTTCATAAAACATAGAAATCTACAGCACATTACAGGGCCTTCAGCCCACAATGTTGTGCTGACCATGTAACCTACTCTAAAAACTGGCTAGAATTTCCCTACTGCATAGCCCTCTATTCTTCTAAGCTCCATGTGTCTATCTAAGAGTCTCTTAAAAGACCCTATTGTATCTGCCTCTATCACCGTTGCTGGCAGTGTATTTCACATACTCACCACTGTCTGTGTGAAAAACTTATCTTTGACATCCCCCTTGACAAAGGTGGGGGGGATGAATACTTTTTATAGGCACTGTATATCCACTTTAGAAGGATGCAAGGTAACTGGACTGGGTTCATCAATTTAAGACAGAAGAAGTGGGTTTTTTTTCCCCTGGGTGAGGAAGCAGACTCTTTAAATATTTGTAAAGTAGAGGTAGATAGATGCTTAGTAAGCTAAGTGGTGAAAGATAACCATTGGTAGTCAGGAATATAGAGGTTTCAACTTAGTCAGTTATAGTGGAGTGGGCTTGAAGGACCAAATGGCCTCCTAGTTTGTATGTTCATAATGTATGCATATATTTAAGCCAGTGGTATTTGTGATTTAATTAAATCTAAAGTGATCTTCTGTACTTTTCTTGCAGGTAGCAGATGCAGTAAGTGATTCTCATTTGGCTCAGAATCAATTAGGGCAAGTATAATTTATTTTGCCTATTCATTTGCATTTAAATAACGAATTATTTTGTGCCATGAAACGTAACCATAAGAATCCAAATGAAATAGTTCAAGTTTATTGTCCTCTGACCCATATACAACCAAACAAAATGTTTCTCCAGACCACGGTGCACCACAATACATGTATCACACACTGTGCATACAACAAAATATTACCATAAATAAGTTAATAAAATATAATTCAATAGAGGTAAAGTGGTAAGTAGGTGTACGTATTTGCATTTTTTTTTTAAAGGTAATGATATAAATTACCAAAATAGTAGACTTAAATACTGGAAATCCTTGGCAGGGCACGTAACATCTGTGAAAGGAAAAGCAGAATTAAATATTTCCAGTTAAGACTCTTCATCAGAACAAAGATTGCAGTTCCATTTCTGGAGGAATAGAATCCAGATTCGTAGAACAACTAAAGTCTAGGTTAGACCATAGATTGTGTTGAGTTATTTTACCGAATGATCTGAATATTGGATAAAGTACAAGAAAAAGATTACATTGATATCAAAAGGAATAGAAAGCAATTGTTAAGCAGACAAACAGTTGGGGCTCTTTGAAAGAAGAGCCCTACTGGTAATACTAAACACAAGGGATTCTGCAGGTGCTGGAAATCCAGAGCAACTCTCATAAAATGCTTGAAGAACTCAGCAGGTCAGGCAGCATCACTGGAAACTAATAAACAGTTGATGTTTCGAGCCAAGACTCTTCTTCGGGAAAGGAAGGAGGAAGACACCAGAATAAAAAGGCGGGGGTGGGAGGAAGGAAGACTAGCTAGAAGGTTATAGGGTGGGAAAGATAAAAGGCTGGCAAAGAGGGAATCTGGTAGGAGAGGAGAGTGGACCATAGGAGAAAGGAAGGAGGGGCACCGTGGGAGGTGATAGGCAGGTGAGGAGAAGATATGAGGCCAAAGTGGGGAATAAAAGGAGACGGGAAAAAATTACCAGAAGGAGAAATCAAAGCTCATGCCAGCAGGTTGGAGGATACCTAGACAGAATATGAAGTGTTGCTTCTTTACCCTGAGATTCGCCTCATCGTGGCAAAAGCTATGGACCAACATATCAGAATGGGAATGGGGATAGAAATTAAAATGGTTGGCCACTGGAAACCCCTGCTTTTGGCAGATGGAGCGGAAGTGCTCGACAGTGCGTGTTACTACTGGTAATCCAGCAGTTTTGTAAGTTTGTATAGCAGAGGGAACTCAAAATAAGAGGTCTTTACTATGAGTTGCTAATAAACCCAATTTGCAAAATTCCAAACTGCTTTTCAGTAAAAAGAATATGGAATTTGTTACTATATTGAGGGGTTTGAACTGTTGACATAAACGCACTCGGGCACAAATTTAAATGCAAGAAAAGGAAATAGAAAAGTTGTGTCGAAAGGGCAAAGTTATGACAATCATGGGAAATTTTAACATGCAGATATATTGGGGAAATCAAGTTGGTAATGGATCTCGAAAGTGAATTTGCCGAATGCCTACAAGATGGCTTTTTAGAGCAGTTTGTCATTGAGCCTAGTAGGGAATCAGCTATACTGGATTGGGCGTTATGAACTGGAGATGTTTAGAGAGCTTAAGGTAAGGAACCCTTAGGAGATAGTGATCACAATTTGATTGAGTTGAACTTGAAACTTGACTGGGAGAAAACAATGTGTGATGTTGCAGAATTACAATGTAAAGGAAATTACAGTGGTAGGACAGAGGAGCTAGCCAAAGTAAGTTGGAAGGAGATGCTGGCAGGGACAACAGCACAGCAGCAATGGCTTGAGTTTCTGGGAAAAATTGATGAAGGTGCAGGGTAACTGTATTCCAAAAATAAAGAAATACACAAATGGCAAAATAGTACAACCATGGTTGACAAGGGAGGTCAAAGAACTAAAGAGTGCATACAACAAAGCAAAAATTAGAGAGAAGGTAGAGGATTGGGAAGCTTTAAAAAAAAATTTACAGAAATCAACTAAAACATTAGAAGGGAAAAAGATGAAATATGAAAGTAAGCTAGCAAACAATATCAAGGTAGATAGAAAAAGCTTTTTCAAGCACATAAGAGAGAGTTGAGTGGAATTAGAAGCACTAGAAAATGAGGTTGGAGAAATAATAACAGGGATAAGGAGATGGAAGATGAACTAAATAAGTATTTTGCATCAGACATTAGCAACGAGCCAGGTGTTAAGAGTGTGAGGGAAGAGAAGTGAGTGCAGTTACTATTACAAGGGAGAAGGTGTTCAAAAAGCTGAAAGACCTAAAGCTACACAAGTCAGTCGAACCAGATGAGCTGCACCTTAGGGTTCTGAAAGAGGTAGTGGTAGAGATTGTTGAGGCATTCATAATGATGTTTCAAGCTATTAAGGGTGCCAAGAGGCAATATCGAGCCAAGCTGGAAGCCCAGGCTAACCAGAGGGATGCCAGTAGACTATGGCAGGGTCTAAATGAGATCACTGGGCGCAAAGAAAAAGCTGGGAATATCAATAACTGTGGCGCTTCTCTTCCTGACGAACTTAACGTATTCTATGCAAGATTCAAACAGAAGAGTAGCGTCCCACTTCCTTCAGATGAACCGGACCTGGTGGCATCGAGATTCATTGTCACCGAGGAGGACGTTAGAAAGGCCTTCCTGAAGATAAATCCAAGGAAGGCGACGTGCCCAGATGGCGTCCTGGGACTGGTTCTCTGGGCCTGTGCAAGCGAGCTAGCTGGAGTGTTTGTTGACATGTTCAACTGCTCCTTGCTTCAGTCTAAGATCCCCTCATGTTTTAAGAAGGCAACGATAATCCCGGTGCCAAAGAAGAGCAAGGTGGCATGCCTGAATGACTATCGACCTGTGGCTCTGACATCAATTGCTATGAAATGCTTCGAGCGATTGGTTATGGCACACATCAACCACAGCCTACCGGTCAACCAAGATGCTTTGCAATTCGCCTACCAGAGCAACAGGTCAACGGCAGATGCCATCTCTCTGGCCCTACATTCCTCCTTAGAACACCTGGAGAATAAAGACGCATATGTAAGGCTCCTTATCATTGACTGCAGCTCTGCTTTTAATACCATCATTCCAAATAAACTGATTCCTAAGCTCCGGAACCTGGGCCTTAGCACTCAGATCTGCAGCTGGATCTTCAACTTCCTCACAGACAGGACCCAGGCTGTAAAAATAGGGGGCAAGCTCTCCTCTACAATCACCCTGAGCACCGGTGCCCCACAAGGCTGTGTACTCAGCCCCCTGCTGTACTCACTGTACACCCATGATTGTGTAGCCAAGTTTCCATCGAACTCAATATATAAGTTTGCTGATGACACCACAATTGTAGGCCGTATCTCGGGTAATGATGAGTTTGAGTACAGAGAGGAAATTAAGAACCTGGTGGCATGGTGCAAAGACAATAACCTACTGTCAGCAAGACGAAGGAATTGGTTGTTGACTTCAGAAGGAGTAGCGGACTGCACAACCCCATTTGCGTCAGTGGTGCGCAAGTGGAACAGGTCAAAAGCTTTAGGTTCCTGGGGGTCAATATCACAAATGACCTGACTTGGTCCAACCAAGCAGAGCCCACTGCCAAGAAGGCCCACCTGCGCCCTTACTTCCTGAGAAAGCTAAAGAAATTTGGCCTGTCCCCTAAAACCCTCAATAATTTTTATAGATGCACTGTAGAAAGCATTCTTCTAGGGTGCATCACAACCTGGTATGGAAGTTGTCCTGTCCAAGACCAGAAGAAGCTGCAGAAGATCCTGAACACAGCGCAGCACATCACACAAACCAATCTTCCGTCCTTGGACTCACTTTACACCACACGCTGTCGGAGCAGTGCTGCCAGGATAATCAAGGACATGACCCTCCCAGCCAACACACTTTTTGTCCCTCTTCCCTCCGGGAGGAGGCTCAGGAGCTTGAAGACTCGTACAGCCAGATTTGGGAACAGCTTCTTTCCAACTGTGATAAGACTGCTGAATGGATTCTGACCCAGATCTGGACCATACCCTCCAAATATCCGGACCTGTCTCTCGGTTTTTTTGCACTACCTTACTTTCTCTTTTCTATTTTCTATTTATGATTTATAATTTAAGTTTTTAATATTTACTATCGATTTGTACTCCAGGGAGCGCGAAGCACAGAATCAAATATCGCTGTGATGATTGTACGCTCTAGTATCAATTGTTTGGCGACAATAAAGTATAAAGAATCATTAGACTCTGGCGTGGTTCCAGAGGACTGGAAAATTGCAAATGTCACTCCACTCTTTAAGAAATAGGGAGGCAGCAGAAAGGAAATTGTAGACCATTTAGCTTGATCTCAGTGGTTGGGAAGATGTTGGAGACAGTTGTTGAGGATAAGGTTATGGAAAACTTGGTGAAACTCAACAAGATTGGACAAAGTCAACATGGGGTTTCCTTAAGGGAAAATCTTGCTTGACAAACCTGTTGGAATTCTTTGAGGAGATTACAAGTGGGATCGATAAAGGGAATGAGCAAGTGGCAATTAGTCCTCTTCTGGTTGGCTGCCAGTGACTAGTGGTGTTCTGCAGGTGTTGGTGTTGGGGCTATTTCCTTTTATGCTGTATATCAATGATTTAGATGATGGAATAGATGGCTTTGTTGTCAGGTTTGTATATGATGTGAAGATTGTTGGAGGGGCAGGTAGTGTTGAGGAGACAGGAAGGTAGCAGAAGGACTTGGATAGATTAGGTGAATGGGCAAGAAAGTGGCAAATGAAATACAGTGTTGAAAAACACATGGTCATGCACTTTGGTAGAAGAAATAAATGTGCAGACTATTTTCTAAACAAGGAGAAAATCCAAAATTCTGAGACGCAGAGACTTGGGAGTCCTTGTGCAGAACACCCTAAGGGTTAACTTGCAGGTTGAGTCAGTGGTGAGGAAGGCAAATGCAATGTTAGCATTCATTTCAAGAGGTCTAGAATACAAGAGCAGGTATGCAATGCTGAGGCTTTCCAGGACACTGGTGAGGCCTCACCTTGTGTATTGTGAACAGTTTGGAGCTCCTTGTCTAAGAAAAGATGTGCTGGCATTGGAGAGGGTTCAGGGGAGGTTCACAAAGATGATTCAGGGAATGAAAGGGTTATCATATGAGGAACATTTGATAGCTCTGGGACTGTACCTGCTAGAATTTAGAAGGATGAGTGACCAAACTCATTGAAATCTTTGAATGTTGAAAGGCATAGATAGAGTAGATGTGGAAAGGATGCTTCACGTGGTGGGGGAGTCAAGGACAAGAGGGCACAGCTTCAGGATAGAGGGGCATCTATTTAAAACAGAGATGGGGCAAAATTCCTTTAGTCAGAGGGTGATGAATTTGTGGAATTTATTACCATGCAATTGGTGAAGTCAGGCCGTTGGGTGTACTTAAGGCAGAGATTGATAGGCTCTTGATTGGCCTTGGGATCAAAGGCTACAGGGAGAAGCTGGGGGGTGGGGGGAGGGATCAGCCATGACTGAATGGAAGAGCAGACTCGATGGGACAAATAGCCTTACTTTATACCTATGTCTTATGGTTTTATGAAATGGAGTATATGTGAAGAATGATAGGATAAGATTTGTTTGCAGCACAAAATATACCTGTTACAGCAGGAAGCTTATTTCTATGAAAATAAAATTCTTAAGTGTCAAACGTCCAAGTTGACTATTTAGAACAGAGATGAGGAATTTACTTTTAGCCAGAGTGTGGTGAATCTGTGGAATTCATTGTTACAGACGGCTGTGGAGGCCAAATCATTGAATATATTTAAAGCGGAGGTTGATAGATTCTTGATTAGTCAGGGTGCCAAAGGTTATGGGGAGAAGGCAGAAGGAATGTGGTTGAGAGGGATAATAAATCAGCCATGATGGAATGGCAGAGCTGACTCGATTGGCCGAATGGCATAATTCTGCTCCTTTGTCTCCTATGTCTATGATCATATGGCCTAAACTCTAGATCTCCTTGTTAAAGTTGGCCAATTGCAGTAATTAATAACTGGTGTTTATTAAATTTTATCACAGAATGGCTCTCGGAATTGGAATTACTTGTATAGTTTTTTTTTGTAATTTAGAACAGAGTTGAATATTGAAACAGTGTTAGCTACAAAATGCTATGAAATGAGACAACAGCTGATTAACTATAATTCTTCACAAAATATTGGGGTGTGCTTCATGAAAATGCTATGAAAGTAAATTAATCTTATTCAGAATACTGGCTCAGTGTCCAAACTTGTTTGGCTGCAACTTATCCAACATCTTAAAGGAGAACAGGTATATGGAGAGACTGAGGGAGGAATTTTGGAGCTGAGAACCTAATCTTGGAATTTGGTGCTCAGAGTACCACCAGACTCAAGGACTGCTTCTATCCCACTCCTACCAGACACTTGAATGGTCCTCTTGTATAATAAGATGGACTCTTCACCTCACAATCTACCTTGTTATGATCTGAACTTCATCATTTACCCGCACTGTACTTTTTGATAGCTTTTTCAATTTATTCTGCGTTGTTATTGTTGCACCTTATTCTGCCACAATGCACTGTGTAATGATTTAATCTATGAATAGTAGGCACGATGAGATTTTCACTGATTACACATGAATATACTAAACCAATACCAATAATTGCCAGAGGTGCAATGATTAAAATGAGCAGTGCATTAGTGAATGGTACTGGAGGAGGATAGTTTTCGACAGTTATAGTGCTTATATGAACACTATGTGCAGATTGTTGCACAGGATTCCTTGAAAGAGCTATTATTTTACAAATGTGCTACTATATGTAAATTTTATGGTATCCTTTTTGTTTTCCAGCATAGTGGACAGAAGAGTGTTACCAACGCTAGGTTTGACCTGGTCAAATCAACTCTTGATGAGGCTAATGGTTAGTCGAACACAGAATTACATAGAAGGCAAGCTTCCTGATGGCAGTGTTTGTGACTCAAATACTGGGACAGTTCTACGAAGAATGGAAATTATTTTTGCCCCTCATCTTCCCCAAACATTCTGCAACTATATAATCAATAAAGAAGGTGTAAGGGGAATGAAAGGAACAGGAGTATAACCAAGGCTGGACCTAACCTTTTTTCTCCCACTGCAGTATTTTTCTGTCATTGCATTTCCATAAGGTTAACTCCATCGTCAACCTCCCTCCATGTCAGAATGATGTAATATTTCAAGATAATTTTATAATAATTTGTTGTCACTTTAACACAATTATTAATGTTTACATTACCCATGGCGGTTTATATTTATGATCCTTGCCTTATTTTTTTCAAAATCACTGTTTTCTAAAAGCTGGCTGGTCCAGACATCCTCAAATTCTCTTACTCATTTGAATGACTATTTTCAAAATAATTCACAGCTTTAACCAAAATAATTTGGCAGCCTAAGGCAGTCATTTAATTGCTGCATTTTATTTAATTCTGCAATTAAAACTTTTAACAGGAACAAAGTAGTGAGAGATTTTAAAAAAGGATCTTCTGAATATTTATCAAATTTTTGCTGACTTCATTAAGTTTCTGTGCCTCAATGATTGTACTTTTAAAAATTAATACTGCCGATTAGATATTGTAAAATCACAAGTTATTCAACTGAAATGTCTCTTGGGCATGAGAGGTTAAACCAAGTTTTTTTTAAGACTAATGACAAGTAATTCTTGTAGTTGAACTGGCAATGAATCACAGCCTGTTAATTGGCAAATGTTATAATAATCATTCTGGTATGGCTGGTAGATAGCAATAAATTCATGGTTTGTATGAAATAAGTTCAAGTTGACAAGTGTTCCTTGTTATTAAAAAGTGTAATGATTTTGCAATTTATAAACCTCTGCTTCACTTAGAAAACTAATTTCTACAATGTAGATTGTGAATTTATAATAAAATATTGTCATGGAATCACATCATGGAGTGAAGGGAGAAAACACTACAAGGAATGTACTACAAGAAAGGGCTGTTGTACTGTAATATAGCTGCCCAAACTTACCAAAGGAATGAAAAGAACAAATGTGTCAGCAAATTTGAGGTGAGAATAGATTATGTTGGTAGAAATGGGTTTCAATTAAACTGAATTTTAAAGAATCAGTGTTAGATGTGGTAAAACATAAAAGATTTTAAAAAATCAGTATTCAGCAAATTCAACAAGCGGCAGAGAAGTTTTTTGATAAATACGTACTTGATAGTGGGCATGGTCGTGGAGGGCTAAAAGGCTATTTCTGTTCTATGTGACTCTGTGACAACAGCAGAACAAAAGAGGATTCTGGAAGATCCAGTAAGTCACAGCATGTGTTCAATTCCTCACACTTATGCACTCATCCCCTCTTCTTCTACGCACAGCAAGGATGGAGTTCCCCTTGCACTTGCTTTCCACTTAACCAGCCTCCACATTTAATGGATCATGTTACATAACTTTAAGTGAGATACATGCTCCCCTCCGCTCACCACACAGCTTTCCAGGCGGTGGTTCCTTTGCAACTCCCTGGTTCTTTCATCTCACCAACATCTGGTCCTCTATCATGGCACCTTTCATGCTAACCTATTCTTGGCCTCTTCCACTGTTCCAACAAGCCCAAAGTAAGCTTGAACAAGGGAAGTGGGTTTCAGCTAATCTGAGATTGACTAGGAAAGAATTGTAGTTTAACATGGCGAAAAGTCACAGAATTCCTAAAATGAATTAAAGAGAATTTTTGTTTTAACAGAGATATGCAGCAAAGGAGTTGGTTCAGCATCCTCAGATGTTTGATGATTAACATCTTCCATCTCAGAACAGTGCAGCTTTTGGAACATAATATTAAAGTCAACAAATCAAAATAGCCAAACTTTCTAATTCTGTTGGATGGTCTTTAACTTGTAAGGCTAATTCTGTCTCTCTCCACAAATGGTGCTTGAACTACTCGGTATCTCCAGGAACAGCTGTGTTCTGTATTTCACAGCTGCAATGTTAGTTTGTTCTTCTCTTGTCACTGTTCTCATTCTCCTCTACTTGTACCCCCTCTAGACAGATCACTTGTATTTAACCGGCCTTCAACACCCTCTTTCTGTTAACACCAACACCATCTGCCCTGTTGCCTTTATTGATCTCCACCCTCTCACCAACATTTACTTTGTTCTTTCTACTCCTTTTTCTCTGCAATACAAACCATGTTTGTTTCCTAACTTTTGAGTTCTGAAAGATCATCAGTCCAAAATGACTTTCTCTCCTCACAGATTTACAAAATTTTCTTTTTGCAAATTTCTTTTTCCCATTCTGACATGTCTATCCACGGCCTCCTCTACTGTAAAGATGAAGCCACACTCAGGTTGGAGGAACAACATCTTCCGTCTGGGTAGCCTCCAACCTGATGGCATGAACGTCGACTTCTCTAACTCCTGCTAATGCCCCACCTCCCCCTCGTACCCCATCCGTTATTTATTTTTATACACACATTCTTTCTCTCACTCTCCTTTTTCTCCCTCTGTCCCTCTGACTATACCCCTTGCGCATTCTCTGGTCCCTCCCCACTTGTCTTTCTCCCCGGACCTCCTGTCCCATGATCCTCTCATATCCCCTTTGCCAATCACCTGTCCAGCTCTTGGCTCCATCCTTCCCCTTCCTGTCTTCTATCATTTTGGATCTCCCCCTCCCCCTCCCACTTTCAAATCTCTTACTAACTCTTCCTTCAGTTAGTCCTGACGAAGGGTCTCGGCCTGAAACATCAACTGTACCTCTTCCTAGAGATGCTGCCTGGCCTGGAGTATTGTGTGCAGTTTTGGTCCCTTAATCTGAGGGAAGACATTCTTGCCATAGAGGGAGTACAAAGAAGGTCCACCAGATTGATTCCTGGGATGGCAGGACTTTCATATGATGAAAGACTGGATCAACTAGGCTTATACTCACTGGAATTTAGAAGATTGAGGGGGGTTCTTATTGAAACGTATAAAATCCTAGAGGGATTGGACAGGCTAGATGCAGGAAGATCGTTCCCTATGTTGGGGATGTCCAGAATGAGGGGTCACAGTTTGAGGATAAAGGGGAAGCCTTTTAGGACCGAGATTAGGAAAAAACTTCTTCACACAGGGAGTGGTGAATCTGTGGAATTCTCTGCCACAGGAAACAGTTGAGGCCAGTTCATTGGCGATATTTAAGAGGGAGTTAGATAAGGCCCTTGTGGCTAAAGGGATCAGGAGGCATGGAGAGAAGGCAGGTGCAGGGTTCTGAGTTGGATGATCAGCCATGATCATACTGAATGGCGGTGCAGGCTCGAAGGGCCGAATGGCCTACTCCTGCACCTATTTTCTATGTTTCTTGTTTCCAGCATCAGTTTTGTTTTTGAATTTTGAGTGAACACTTGATTCTTATTCCCTTCCACTTTATGTATCCTATAGATTAGGTTAAATACAAATTCTATCCTACTTTAAACCTTAAATATTTTTCTGTTTTCCAGTTGAACTTTTTAAAGCTCAGACATTAACATGAAAATATTCTACAGAACAATGATACCATGATACAGTTTTTTTGAGTAGTATGGAGTTAAACTGAACAATTCAAAGTGTTATTCAGAATGTGATTCAAGGTCCTGTACTGGAGCCTTTTCTTCAAGGATATTTTCCTCATCCACCTTTTAATCTTTTCCCATGACAAAGCCTTGATGTCACTACCTCCATGTCCTTGGTGAATACCATTGCAAAGTTCCCATTATAAACATCCTTATTTCTGACTGATCAGTCTCTTTTGACATATCTATAGAAGCTTAAAGTTCAGTTTTACATTCCGTGCAATCTTACTCTGATTTTTTTTTTTGTTTAGTAACTTGCTTGTTCTTTGCTGAATTTCAAACCGTTCCCAGGCTGCAGTTTGTTTGGGTTTTTTTTGACCACTTTGTATGTCATCTTGGATCTAATGCTGTCTCTGACTTCTCTAGTTAGCCACATTTCAGCCATCCTCTGCTCTATTGTTGTGCCTGATAGGAATGGGCAATTGTTAAATTCCTCCAATGGCTTCTTAAATACTCGACATTGTTGATCTGTAAGCCCCATAAGTAACATTGCACAATCTATCTTAGCAAACTGTTGCCCAATTATAGTTTCCTTTATTTAGATTCAGGACCTTAGTCTTAATTATGTCACTTTCTGTCTTAGTAGGCTATCATACTGTGATTGCTTCTCCTCAAGGGGCGTTATACAACATGACTGCTAATTTATCTTTTCTTATTACACAATACCCAGTCTAGGATGGACTGCTCTCTTTAGTTCCTTACCTATTGATACAGAAAATCATTCAGGAATTCTTCCTTGCTTGGTATTGTCACTACTGTTGATTCTACAGAAAGTGAAAACCAGGAGTTGCCAGATGAATTAACAAGGAACTTTGTATTAGTCTTCAAACATCCTGGAACTAGCTGGAGCTGGCTAAGATAGGATGTGGAACTTATGGAGTTGATGGTGGATTTGTTTCTACCATCACCCCAACAGTGTATTCCAGGTACCTACCATTCTCCGCTTTAAGTAATTTTTCTTATACATGTCATTTAAATCTCCCCTCACCTTAAACCAATGCCCTCTGCTATCTGCCATTTCCATCCTGTGAAACAGACTCTATCCTATTGATATTTCTCAATTTTATTTATAACCAGTTGCATCTCAGCTTCAATGCTCCAGAGAAAACAATCCAAATTTGTCCAACCTCTCCTTACAGCTAATACACTCCAGCCCTGGCAAGAACTTGGGAAACCGCTTCACTACCCTTTCCAAAGTCTCCACATCCTTCCTACGGTGTTGTGACCAAATCTGCTGACAAAACTGTAAATGTAGTCTAACCAAAATTTTATACCGCTACAACCTACTCTCTACCCTTTCCCTTATCTTCTGGCACCTCACCTGTGCTTGGAGACAATACAATGTCAATGCCCCAGCCTCTCCCAGTAATCTGATGCTTGCAGTTTAATGTTTTGGGACACCTAACAGCTCAAACTTCATACTGACCATGCGTTGAGATGTTAACATTTCCCACTCTGATCTCACCATTGCCCATGTCCTCCTTAATGGTGATTACCAATGCAAATTACTTATTTAGGATCTCTCCTATGCATGACTTCCCTCCTTTTATCACTGAGTGTAGATCCTAGCTCCCCTGTTGCTCCTAATGGCCATCACATTAGTACTTGATGAATATGCAGGTCTGTAGCTGACAGGACGCCAGTGTTATTAAAGCAGCATACACAAAATGCTGGAGGAACTCAGCAGGTATGAAAGAGTAAGCAGTCAGTGTTTTGGACCAAGACCCTTCCAAATGTCACCAGGAATCTTTGCCAGTATGTTTTTTATCACCGCCGTAGGATGTGCCCATGTATTATTTGCTGGATTGTCCTTGGCGTCCTTTTAAACAAAGCCAGCATTGGCTGTTCCATAGTCTTCTGGGACCTCACCAGTGGGTGCTGAAGGACTATATCGACCCAGTTAACTGAGGTTCTAACAAACATCTTCAACCTGCCTTAATGACTAATGTCCAGTGGCACTAACCTCAACAATGAAGAAGTGCTTTAAGTATCCAGAAGGGTCTCTGCCTGAAACATCGACTCTTTACTCTCTGCCATAGGTGTGCCTGACCTGTTGGGTTCCTCCAGCATTTTCTGTGTTGCTTTGGATTTCCAGCATCTGCAGATTTTATTGTGTTTGTGATACCATTGTTAAACACATCTATGTGAGGATAAATCAGAAGCTATGTCTGACAGCAGAGTTTCGGACACAGCTGAGAGATCGCACAGCTGCCTTCAGATGGGAGATACAAGGCTGCGCTCTCAGTTCAGCAAAAGCCGTGCTTTCCCATGCCATCAGGAAGGCAAAAATGGGATTATTCATAGAGAATATATGAATATTTCCATGACACCTGACTGTGGACTTCAGGAAGGGTAAGATGAGGGAACACAAACCAATCCTTATCGAGGGATCAGAAGTGGAGAAAGTGAGCAATTTGAAGTCCCTAGGTGCCAAGATATGAGGATCTGACCTGGTCCCAACATTTTGATGCAGCTATAATGGAGCAAAACAGCGGCTATATTTCATTAGGAGTCTGAGGAGATTTGGTTTGTCACCTAAAACACTCAAACTTCTATAGATGTATAGGGAAGCATTCTGACAGGCTGCATCACTGTCTGGTATGGTGGGGCGGGGGGGGGGGTTACTGCACAAGATCAAAGTAAGTTACAGAAAGTTGTAAAGTTAGTCTGCTCCATCTTGGGTACTAGCCTTCGTAGTATCCATCTTCAAGAGCGTCCTCAGAAAGGGCAGTGTCCATTATTAAGGATCCCCATCAACCAGGGCATTCTGTCTTCTCGTTGTTACTGTCAGGAAGGAGGTACAGAAACCTGAAGGCACACACTCAGTGATTCTGGAAGCTTCTTCCCCTCTGCCATCTGATTTCTAAATGGACATTGAACCCATGAACACTACCTTACTTTTTTAATATATATTGTTTCTGTTTTTGCACTATTTTTAATTTAACTATTGAATATATGTATATATATCTTCTGTAATTGATTTACTTATTGTTTCTCTATATTATGGATTGCATTGTACTGCATGTGTTAAGTTAACAAATTAAACAACATATGCCAGTGATATTAAACCTTATTCTAGTTTTGATTCTGACACCAGATATATGAAGTGTATGTGGCAAGGCATTCAGACCATAACAGACTGCAAGTCCACACTGCACATCGATTGATAGTGATGCCTGTCTTCCTGAGAGGCTGAATGTCTTTTACGCACGATTTGATGGACAGAACAATGTGGCGACAAGGAAGCCCCTGCCCTCACCGAGGAGCAGGCACTGTCAAGCTGCAGCAGATGTGAGGAAGACCCTAGCCAGGGTCAATCCATGTAAAGCTGAGGGACCTGATAACATACTTGGTTGGGTGCTGAAGGACTATACAGACATCTTCAACCTGCCTTAATGACTACCATCCAGTGGCATTGACCTCAAAAATGAAGTGCTTTGAGCATCTGGTTATGGATTGCTTTAAATCCCATCTTCCTGCTACAAATGACTCCTTCCAGTTCGCTTATCGCTCAAATTGGTCCACTAGTGATACCAGAGCCTCTGCACTCCATCCTGTTCCACCTGGAAAATGGTGCCTCATATGCCAAGATGATGTTTACTGACTTCAGCTCAACATTTAATACCATCACCCCTTAGAAGCTGCCTCTTTTGGGTCTCAACTGCTCTCTCCGTAACCGGACCTTAGACTTCTTGACAGAAAGACCAGTCAGTCCGTGTTGGTAACAACATCTCTAGCTCCATCACGCTGAGCACCGTTGGCCCACCCCGCCCGTAGGCTGTGTGCCCAGCCTGCTGCCGATGCATGAGTACACTGCTGGATCCAGTTCAAACTGAATGAGCAAGGTTGCTGATGACAAGTGTTTGGTCTCATCAACAACAATGATTAGACAGGGTACAAATAGGAGATAGAATAGTGCGAGCACAACATCATGGACAAAACCAAAAAGATGATTTTGACTTTAGTAAAGTACAGATTGAGCATTCCTCACTGCATATAGATAACTCCTCTGTGGAGAGTTAAGAGCACCAAGTTTCTGTAAGTCCACATAGCAGACAATCTCACCTGGTCCCTCAACACCACCACTTTGGTTAAAAGAGCACAACAGCGTTTCCACATCCTGAGGAGATTGCGGCAAGCATGGCTCCCGCCCCAACCATTCTAACCAATTTTTACAGGAGGACCATTGCGTGTCCTGACCAGCTATATCTCTGTCTGGTAAGGGAATTGCAAGTCCATACGAAGGATTGTGAAGACTGCTGAGAGGATAATTGGGGTCTCTCTTCCATCCATTAGAGATATTTATCAGGAGCACTGCATATGCAGGGCCCTTGGCATTATCATTGATCCTCCCATCTGTCCAGCAATCTCTTTGACCCTCTGCCATTAGGCAGGAGGTACCAAAGCATTAGGACAAAAACTACTAGGGTGAGAAACAACTTCTCCCCCAGGCCGTGAGACTACTGAACTCACTGCCACCAGCCAGGTCTCATCACATATTAAGTGCTAGAAGCATTACTCTGTTCACTTTTCAACTTGTGTTGTAAATGCACCTTATTATTTATGGTAGTATTACTTTGTGTTGTGTGTGAGTTATATGTACTGTGTTGTGCACCTTGGTCTGGAGGAATGTTATTTCATTTGGCAATATGAAAGTGTACAGTTTAAAGACAATAACTTGAATTTGAACTAATGCTTTAATGCCTTGGGATTTTCCTTAATCCAACCTGCCCAGTGAATCCCTTGTTTAAGTCATTTTCTGCTGGTTTTATGTTCCCCACGCTTCCTAAACCTTATATACACTTTCTTTTTCTTTTTGACTCAACTAATATCTCTTTTCAACAAAGCTTCCAGAATCTTGCCATCCTTATCATTAATCCTCACAGGAACATAACAGTCCTGAAATAATATTTCTGCCACTTCAATAAGATGTCACCAACCAACACACCCTCCTCTCCCCATATTCTAAAGGAGCCATTCTGTTTGTAAAACCCTGGTCTACCCTCCCATCCCCACTAGTTACTCCCTTTTTCACCAACCCATACAACTGCAAGGGGCCCAACCCTTGTTCTCCACATTGGAGAAAGCAGAGAGTGAATGAATATTTTGTAGAGCATCTCCATTCAATCCGTAGGTTATCCCTGAGCTTCTAGTTGCCTTGCGCTTTAATTTCCTCCCCTTCTAACCAATCATTTCTGGCTAGTTATCCATCTGTAATATTAATTTAGCCTTTCTTCCTTCTCCCTGGGTAGTGTATTGCTAATAATATGAAGTCATGACGATTTTTCTGATCTTCAGGCATGAGCTAATAGGCCAGAATATACAAATTTTAAAAAATCTGGATGAAGGGGAACATGAATGATATGTACCTGTCACGATCCCTGTGGCTTATAGAGCATTGAGTTTCTCAGATTTACAAATCTTTATCTTAATAACTAGATTTGTTAAGTCCTTGTGTTTTTGGTTTAACCTTGTGAAGTTGGCATGTGTTTCCCGCAGTCTTTGATTATTTAAGGAGGTTTCCTAGTCAGTGCCTCATTGGGGTCTTTGTGTTGGTGAGAATGAATTGTCTTGTCATGTTGCTCAGTTGGTCCTCTGATGTCTAACCTCGTTTCTGTCGCTTCCTGGGGATCCTGGTGTTCCTCTGCTCCTGGTTCGAGTTGCGAGCCGGCTGTCAGCAGCTCCTGAGTTGAGTAGGTGCCAGTGACCACCTTAACAGAGAAAGCCTGCTATCCCTCCACACCTGGGTCCAACCTTGCCTTTTGAGAGCACACTGTGACAGTACCAACAGTTAGTCCAGAAACAAACAGAAAAAGCAAGTTGTCTGAATTTGGAGAGAATTTAGTAATGAGTCCCGAAGGCTGCAATGTACTTTTCATTTGGAGGGAATTAAGGTCCAAGGTGGTGAGTGTAACTGGTTACTTTGACCTAAATGGATAGACCTTCAAAGCTGAATACAATAATACAAGCCTAGAATTTCCACTTACACTCTTGCCCTGAAGGTTTGGAAGGCATTGCCCAGTCTCTGCTCAATATTTGTGTAGATAAGGTAGTGAAGTACCCGGTTAATAATGACACATAAGGATGTTAATGGTGGGGTTTTGTAGTATCATGGCATTGAATGCAATAATGGAGGAGTGTGGATGGAGAGGAGTGAGGGACTATGTGGATGAAAAGGGTTGGTTAGACTCTATTATTGGAGAAGATCACTGACTCACACTTGTATGGCTTAAATGTTACTATCCCCTTTATCGGCCCAAGTCCAATTCTTGTTGCTGCATTATTTTAGCAATGACATATAAAACTTAACACCTGCAATTAGAAAGCATTCCCATTTCTTATCTTAGAAGCATAAGAATTGAAAATTCTTATACAAGTCTAAACTTCCTTAAAATACGGAGATTAAGACTTGCAGTCCTCAAAGTGTGGTCTCATCCCCACCTGGTACAGACTTTCTATGTATATTATAACACTCAGCAGGACAGGCAATATGAGTTAGCATTTCAGATCTGAGACCCTTTGTCAGAATGGGGACAGAGAAAGTGAGGAAGGAATGGATATAAATAAGCAAAAATATCTGGTGGGGAAGGACAAATGAGTTAATGTGACAGTTAAAAGCCACATACTTTATCTATTGAAGAAGATGGGGATGAGGGGTTAATCACTCTAACAAGCAATCAAGTCCTTGTCAAATGCAGCAGAAGAAAGCAGTAATTGGATTTGGATTAAAAGGAAAGACAACAACTGGGCTGCAAGATGAAGACGGGAGGGTATGGAACTGAGGGGGTTGTATCTGGGACACCAGGTAGCAGTATTGAGCCCTCTGGAGACGTTGTGGGCTTATCAACAAAACGTCAAAGAAGGAGGGTGCCCACCTGATGACCCCGATGAGGTATCTACCCTCCTTGTCACCACTTCAAGCCCACTACCAACATCGAGAGTGCCGACTTATCATAGGGATTGAAACATCAAGTCCTATTAGCTCTACTGATCTGGGAGAAAACCAGTGACTGCTGTGAAAGTACAGCTGACAACAAGGGAAAAGACTATGTGACAGCTGACAGGAGGAAATAGACCCCAACAGGGCTATTATGGGCTAGATACCCATAACAGCAGGCTCCGTCACCTTGTCAGGGCACAAGAGCCACCCTCACTTGGCTATGGAAAGTTTAAAGAGAAGTATACCCCCAGAGTCTGCGAGAGCAGGGGTGCAAGAAGACTCTCTGACTGACCTCCCGGTAACGAACCTTGGCATGGACACGACAATGAATCAAAGTGGCAATACTCTTGAGAAACCAGCAACTGGACATGTTCTTCACACCTGTAGGTGTGGCTGGACTAAAGTGACATCAACTCATGGTCTTAAAATCCATCAAGGACGGAAGAAATGCTTGAAAATCTCCAACCCAGGGCTCCGTATTGACCAGATCCTGTTAAGAGGAAGGTCAAATCAGTCAGATGAAACTCAGTGGCAGGAAGAAACCCACAGTCCGCAGAGTATCAGCATCCTACGGGATGTGGAAGAAGTTTCAGGCACAAACAGTAGTCCAAGGCACAGCCAGGCACATTGTAAAGTGGAGAGCATGCAAGGATGTAGGCCGTTGGTGAAATGGCCAAAGTCTAACAGCAAGAAGTGCAGATGTGAGCCTGATCTTAAGCAGCATCAAGGGATCAGCAGAAAAGGAGTTGGAGAAGATGGGCAACCTGATTTACAGCTACGGAAAGGAGAAATTTGGAGTGAAGGAAACAAGTCAGCAGGAAAGTTATGCCTCCTCTCCCCCCAAATCCCATCATCTCCAGGAAATCCAACAACTTGTTAAAGAAAGAAGAGGCCTGAGGAAGTCATGGAAAAAAGCAACAGCAGAAGAAAGGGAAGGCATCAACCTCCTTCAAGAGGACCTAAAACAGAGGCTCTCGAAACTGCACAGAGCGGAGAAATTAAGGAAACGATGCAAAAAGAAGGAAAAAGCAAGAACAAGCTTCCACAAAGATCCCTTTAAATATGTGAAAGGCATTTTCACAAAAGAGAAAAGCAGATCATTGAAAGTATCAAAAGAAGAGATTGAAAGACATCTCAGAACCATCCACACTGCTGAGCTAAAAGATGAACTGATACTTTTCCCAGCTGACATTTCCACTAATCTCACCCTCACAACCAGCTTAACATCAGCCTAACATCAGCCAGGCTGAACGAGGTGAAAGAGGCAGTGAAGGCGGCAAGAATGTGTCTACAAGAATGCCCCGGATGTTCTGAAATTTTTCTGGAGAAACATAAGAGTTGCGTAGGAAAAGTAAGTGATCCCCAAAGCCTGGAGAAGAGCGGGGGCAGTTCTGATCCCAAAAGAAAAGAATTCGTCCACCATCAAACAGTTTCGCCAAATAAACCACCTGAATATAGAAGGCAAGATCTTTTTCAGCATGTTGGCACAAAGACTTACAAAGTATCTGAAACAAAACCATTTCATTGATACGTCAATCCAAAAGGCTGGCATAGCAGGCTTCTCGGGATGCCTTGAAGCGTCATATGGCATCAAATCCAGATGGCTAAGAAAGAAGGAAAGGATCTGCATGCCGTGTCCCTCGACCTGGCCAACACCAGTGGATCAGTTCCTCATTCCCTACTGTGGACTGCTTTTGAATTCTTTCAGGTGCCTGCAACAATAACAAATCTGGTAAAACACTACTTCCAGGATTTGCAAGTTTGTCTCACAACATCAGACTTCACCACAGCTTGGCAACCACTGGAAGTAGGCATCATGGTGGAGTGCACCACCTCCCCATTGGCCTTCACTATGGCAATGGAGCTCATTATCTGAGCCTCAAAACGTGTTGCCGGGGGAAAACGGCTACAGTTTGGTCAATGGTTACCACCTATATGAGCCTATATGGACGATATAACAATACTGACGACAACTATCCCCTGCACCAAGAGACTTCTGGAAAAGCTTCATCAAAACATCACATGGGCAAGGATGAAGATCAAGCCCAGCAAGTGTAGAAGCATCTCCATTGTCAAAGGTCACGTCATAGATCAAAGATTTCATATTGATGGAATACCTGTCCCAAATGTTTCAGAAATGCCGGTGAAGAGCTTGGGCCGATGGTATGATGCTAAGCTCAAGGACACCGAGCAGTTTAAACAACTCAAAAAAGATACCATCATGTAGATAGCTCGCATCAACAAGACCTGGCTGCCAGAAAAACTCCAGCTGTAGTGCTTCCAGTTCGGCATACTCCCAAGACTCATGTGGCTTTTAACAGTGTAGGAAATCCCCATCAACAAGGTGGAAAAGCTCAAAAGAGTGATCAGCATACATGTGAAACAGTGGCTTGGACTTCCACAATGTCCTGTTGGACTGTACAGGAACAGCAAATTAGAATTACCAATTGCAAGTCTTGTGGAAGAATTCAATGCACCAAAGCAAGGTTGGTCATGACCCTCACTGAATCTGAAGATACTGTTATTCGAACAGCGGCCCCCCTCCCCCCCCCGTGTGGTAACAGGGAGGAAGTGGAGCCCATCTGAAGCCATTCAGAGTGCTAAGCCTGCTCTTCGCTTCAGGGATGTGGTTGGTCAGGTCCAACTTGGGAGAGCCGGGCTCGGGCTCGTCCCAAAGTCTCCTCAATGGCACAAGGCAACATCACTGCAGAAGAGACGGCTTGTGGTGGAGGAGGTGAGAAGACAGGAAAAGGCAGATTGACACGCCAGGGCCATCTCAATATCCAAGCAGGGCCAATGGACTAATTGGGAGAGCCTGGAAAAGAGGAAACTCAGCTGGCGTGACATCTGGGAGATGGAGGGATCTCAGCTAAGTTTTGTCATCAGAGCTACTTATGACCTCCTACCCACACCCCAGAACCTGAACCAGTGGTGGGGAGAAGACCCCGCTTGTTCTCTTTGTCAAGCACCTGGATCACTAAGGCACATTTTAACAGGATGCACCACGAGCCTCAGCCAGGGGCAGTACACTTGGCGGCATAATCAAGTTCTCAGACAGCTGGCACCAATCTTGGAACAGAGGCGAATCACCACAAATGCTCTCCCACAAACTTCGGCAAGAAATATTCACATCATACGATTTGTACCAGCAGGCCAACCTCCAGAGCACCACATAACATCAAAAGAGGTAAGCATTCTGCAGGTTGCTTGGGATTGGAAAATGGATGTAGACTTGGAAAAAAAGCTTGTGTTTCCCCCAGACATTGCGGCTACAACACTCCAGCCAGACGTGGTCCTGTGGTCCATAACAGCCAAGCTGGCGTATATTGTGGAATTGAGAGCACCATGGGAAGATGGAGTTGAAGAAGCTTATGAGAGGAAAAAGGCCAAGTACTCTGAACTGGCAAATGAATCTGCCCAGAACGGCTGGAAGACCAAGATTTTCCCTGTAGAAGTGGGATGCAGGGGATTCATGGCTACATCTACAACCAGTCTATTGAAGAAGATGGGGGTGAGGGGTTATTCACTCCAACAAGCAATCAAGGCCTTGTCAAATGCAGCAGAAGAAAGCAGCAAATGAATTTGGATTAAAAGGAAAGACAATAACTGGGCTGCAAGATGAAGACAGGAGCGTATGGAACTGGGGGCGGGGGGGGGGTGTATCAGGGACACCAGGTAACATCATTGAGCCCTCTGGAGACGTCGTGGGCTTATCAACGAAACGTCAAAGGAGGGTGCCCACCTAATGACCCCGATGAGACACCTACCCTCCCTGTCACCACTCCAAGCCCACTGCCAACATCGAGAGTGCCGACTTACAGAGATTGAAACATGAAGTCCTATTAGCTCTACTGTGCTGTGATGTTGCTAATAATTGGTTAGACCAGGCTAACATTAATGGGGGGGGAAAAAAATGAAGAGCAAGATAGCTAACTGGCAATAATGGGTAGTTCTGAAGCAGACAGAAAGAAAAAGCAAGTTACCCAAAGCTGGAGAATTCAACAGAATCCTGCAGCTACAATATGACAAATGGAATATGTGATGTCATTCCTCTAGCCTGCATTGAGCCTCAAAAATGCAGGAGACCACAGACAAAAATGGGTCATTGAATGAGTAGCAAGCAACTTGAAAGCCAGGGTCACTCCTGAAACTGATTGCAAATGCTCTGCAAATTAATAAATCAATCTGCGTTCAATTTCTCTAATACAGAAGAGGCCAAATGGTGAACATCAAATGAACATACTGGAAAAAGTGCAGGCAAATAACCACTTCACCTGGAAAAACTGTTTTGGCCCCTGGGTGCTGGGAGAAGGTGGACGGACAGGCATTGCAACTCCTGAGCATGCACTGATTTAGAAAATAAATTGGATGAAAAAGAAAAAATGCATAACATGCTAAAAGAGGAGTATTAAAAATTAATAAATCAGCAAAAAGATCTGTGTTAACTGAATGAGTAAAAAGACAGCATGAAAAGTACACCTGTAGTCAAGACCTCTGTTCAAAGTTGCAAAGTGAAATGAAGATCTGGGCGGCATTGGGAAGACCTTCGTGGGTGGTTCAGCCAACCCAGTGGGCAGTGTTAACAGCGATGCCAGTCAGTTGAAAGGCAGACACCGACTAGTCCCCAAAACCAGCAACACATTGGGAACTCCAAGGAACTGCAAAGTTATACTGATGCACCAGAGACCCCTAGTGGCTCAAGTGATGACAACAGTGATGAGGTAATTGGTCTGGCAGCCATAGCGAGACTTGCCCCAGAAAAGGTGAAAACATGCTACACTGATGATGGGGAGTATGAAAAGAAACAGGAGGTATGTCATCAACCACCAGATCTGGAAAAAATTGACAAATGGCCCAGTGAAGTTCCACATCCTAAAAAAGCAAGCTTAAGGACTTGGGCTCAACTTCAATGAATTAAGAAATATAAAAATTGCATCCCTATGATGGCATTCAAATTTTAGCTAAATTTACTAAATTTAAAAGGCTACTATGGCCCTTGTAGCTAAAGAGATCAGGGGTATGGAGAGAAGGCAGGTACAGGGTTCTGAGTTGGATGATCAGCCATGATCATACTGAATGGAGGTGCAGGTTCGAAGGGCCGAATGGCCTACTCCTGCACCTATTTTCTATGTTTCTATACTAACAACTCAGCAAATAAACTAGTTGACAGGGCAAGTTGAAGATTGTATAGGAGAGGATAAACAGCATTTACTGGTTGGTTGGGAAATGATTAAGGCATAGCTGGAGGGACAAGCCCCTAACCAGATTGATTGGAAGAAAATGGATTGATTACAAACAAAAGCCTTCAGAGGATGTTTCTGAATATGAAACCTGCTATAGAACAGTTTGCCTCAGTTATGCAAGAGTTCGAGGAATAAACAAAGATAATTTCGAAGACACTATATATCAACTTCTCAAGTTGACTTTCATTCTTTGGTTTGAAACCAGATATTGCCAAAACGAATAGGAGTGGAACTGCTTTTTCCTATAGTGAGCTGATTCAAGCTGCTTAACGAGTGGAGTGGGATTCGACATTTAAGTAAGATTGGCACAAATTGGTTAACAGTCTCCACCTGCTGACCAACAGAACAAGCAGAATTGGATATGCAAATTATGTGGTAGAAAAGGGCATTGAGCTAGATCTTGTTGGCATAAGAAATCAATTTCACCATAAGGTCAACAACAACCTCAACAGCAAACTGCCCGTGGCGGTGGAGTCCAAAGCTAAGGATGCCAGCTCGAAGAACAGTTGAGAGATGTATGAAATGCCAGGAAACAAAACTGCCGATCAATGAAGAAGCCACCTCAACTAAGTACTCCTGCTCCATCTGGTCCATTTTTACCACTACAAGTGGATTACATTACTTTACTGAAGTGCCAAGGATATTCAGAAGTGTTTGTAATAGTGGACAAATTTTGAAGGTGGGTGGAAGCCATCCTGGCAAAGAAAGCTATGGCCACAGAGGCTGGCAAAACTCTGATTAAGGATTATATTCCTAGGTGGGGATTGCTATGCCATATTGACTCTGACCAAGGAACATCTTTCACCCAAAATGTTTGTCAAGAATTATGTCGGCTGATGAATAAAGATGGCTTTTTCATTGCCCACATCCTCCAGAGTCAGTTGAAAGAATCATCAAGCAACGGCTGATGATGAGGAAGGCAAACCATGGCTTATAGCTCTTCCTTTGGCTTTATGCAGCCTTAGGGTAATCTCAACAAGAAACCAAAATTGAGTGCATTTGAAGTGGTGATGGAGCAACCTGTGTCACTACTGGGAGCTCTCAATCTCAGAGATTCTGATATACATGTTATGTCAGATAGCTTTGTTGATTATTGTGTAAAACTAACACAGCTGTTTAGTCTGCTTCTCAACAGGTTTCTGCTGTTTGGACCAGTCCATAGGAAGAGGACACACCTTGATTCCAGGTGAGTGGGTTCTGGTCAAGAAACCCCCATAAGGAACCCCTGGGAGCTCAGCGGGAAGGTGAATGTTGTTATTTAAGATTATAGCAGGATCTAGAACAAAGGGGATAGTGGCAAGAGAAAAATAGCATTTAACTTGGATATGGGTGTAATTGTTGTTGGGAAATTAAACCAGGGCAGAACTTGCACAGTACATTGCAGGGTTCTGGAGTGTTACTAAACACAGGGACCTAGGGTAACATGTACATAGTTCCCCAAATGTGGTGATATAAGTAGACAAGGTGGTGATTTGCAGGCATCTGGCATGCTCGCATTCACTGGCCACTGAGTACAGGAGTTGGGAATTCATGTTACAACTGTAGAGGATGTTGGTGAGACCACTTGTGTATATTGTGCAGTTCTATTTGTCAAGCTTTAGGAAGGACAATATTATGCTGTTTTGAGTGCAGAAAAGATTCATAAGGACATTATGCAGTTCTTAAGGGCTTGAGTTACAAGAATAGATGAGAGCTTCCCCCCAAACACCCTCTCCTCCCTGAAGTGGTCTTAATCTAAAGCTGAAGGCCATAGATTTAAAGTGAGGGGAAACATTTTAAGAGGACAAAACAGCAACTTTTTCCTAGATAGGGTGATGTGTATGTGGAACAAGCTTTCAGAAAGTGTAAGAGCAAGAACAATTGCAACATTTAAAATAAAATGTTGACAGGTACATGGATAGGAAGAGTTTAGAGAGATGTTGACCAAACACAGACAAAGGGACTACAGTAGCTCAAGTAGGCAGCTTGGTTGCATGACCTGAAGTTGGAATAATGGAAAATTCAAATGAAATGAGCTATTAACTTTAGACAGTTCGCTTTTAGTAGCTTTTGTACTTGTATTTTATTTAAAATGACTTTAAAATTACATTTATTTATTTTCTCACCAAAAATGTTCCATATACTTTGAACATAAATATTGTAACATGTGACATATATCCAACATAAATGTACATATCTTAAGTTCTAAAATAAACTGAGGACACTAATACACTATATTCTTGTCTGAATGATCTTACTCATTGACATGTAGAACATTACACAGGTAAACTGTATTAAAACATTACATGCAACATCATGGCTACACCGACTTGCCCTAGTAAAAAGTGCAATATACAACTAAAAACCTGTTTACTGTATGCAAACTCTTCTTTGAAGCTTATTAAAATCACTCTTCGAATACTAAAATCTACAACTGCAGAAATCACTGTTCATGCTCAGAGTAGTCTTGTAACAGTATCACGGCAATTATGCATGGATAACAATGTTAATACATTACTTTAGGTAATGCTTTTTTAAATTAAGAGGCTGAAATAGAATAAAAGCTTAAGGGGCAAGGCTGGGACTTCCTAATATAATATTTTTCATCTTGCTACAAGGCTTTTAGTAGCCTTGTTCAATATTTTTTACATTTTTCCTATTCCGAATACAGTTACCAAAATGAGATTTTGAACACGTTCTTAAGAGCTGATGCAGTCAATCATTGTTATATCAACAACTCGAGTGCTTGCAGAACCACACGTAAACCTTTTAATGGAGTTAATATATACCTTTTGACCATCAATTTCTGTAAACTATCATGATTTCAATTTTCATTTGCAATCCTATTTTAGCATTTGTTTTACAATGTGCAAATAATTTCTGTTAATGTACAAATAGAAAATACAAGAGAGATAAAACACTATAAAAGTCACAATTAAAAGCAAACAAGTAGTACTCCAGGTACTGCCTAAACATAACAAAATGATTTACAAAGGGAACAGGTGCAAGATAATGAATCAATGAAAGATGGTTAACTCAAAAGGCCGTAATTTCCAAACTGAAATACAGGTTGAGTACTCCTTATCTAAAAATCCAATTTTTTTTTTTGAGTGCCGACATGACATCACAAATGGAAAATTCTACAAGCCGCTATGAAGGTTCCCAAGTAAAGCGCAGGTCTCTGCGCACCACACAGTTCTGAGAAGTGACATCACATATGTAATGAACAGAAATTAATGAAAAATAGAAAAACATCGCATAAAGTGAAAAATGAAGATCTCAATTGTGTATTGAAAGAGTGGATTTGGCAGTGTTGGAGTGAACATAGCTGCTTAATTGTATGCTGATCATTGAAATAAGCAAAGATTTATCACAACAAACTGAAAATTGAAGGTAATATGAATATTCAGCAGGCTGGTTGTGGAAGTTTAAGGAAAGGTGTGGTATTCAATATTTAAAGATGTACTGATAAAGCATCTGCTGATCATGTAGCAGCAGGGAAATTCATTAGTGTTTGCCAAGATCATTGCTGATGAAACTCTAACACCGATGCTGATTGTTTTCATACTTTACATAAAACTTTAAAAAAGTAAAATATATAGAGTGTATTGTAACCTTTTAAACAAAACACTGCATCATAAGTGGAGACTGAAAGACTGTTGTTGACATGTTTCAGATATTTTCCCAATATTGCTCTGCTGCTTTTGTTATCCTGCACACACTATATTTTTTATTATATTAATGGTACAAGGTAATTTTTACTATTAATGAACAAGTGCAAGACAAAGACTGCTTACCAATAGTACATAAATTCAGAGTCGGAAATGATGGTTATCTTATTATATATTCCAAATTCCAAAGAAATCCAAAACCTAAAACTTTTCCGGCCCCAAGCATTTGAGATAAGAGGTACCCGACCTGTATGTTCACATAATCTAAACTGCTCCTGCAGTTTTACTGGTAAAGACTGAATTTGCATGTCCATATAATAATCTGTAATTTCAAATGATTATTCTTTTAATAGAACACCATCTTAAAGGAAGCCTGTACAAATCCAGTTCTATGGATAGGACAAAATTTAATTTAATTTTAATCCAAAGTAGCATTCAGATCTTAATATGCAATAATTGATTAATTTTAACTTCACAGCCAGGCATAAAGGAGTAGAAATTGGTCCTTAGTTGCCTCATTAATAAATTGACATTGCAGCGTGCACATGCTGTACTCAAACTTTGTCATTTCAGTTCAACAGGACTAATTTAAGCTGAGTACAACCCATATGTCACAACATTACCTCCTTCCCATGCTTATTGAAGGCAAAAGAGAACAAGTTTTACCCCACTATTTGCTATATTTTGTTAAATGACTAATTTTGTAAAATTCTCATGTCAAACAGCTGACAGCAGTATTAGAAAAGCAACCTTATGATGAAAGTGGCTTCCACACACATTAGCAGCATCTTTCTTCTATATGACTTTAGGGAAATATAGTGCAAGTTACTAGTATAGTCTAGAGTACTGCAGATTATACAAGTACCCCAAGATATTTGCATTTTACTAAAATTTAAGGTTTGTTATTGATCTGTCAATCTTTACACTATCTGAAGCAACATTATTAAATTATCTGATGAAAACATTAGGCATCTGGTATGGATAAGCCACATCTGATGTTAAAATATAAAGTGGCCTTTACCAAGAATTGTTAGTAGAAATTGTTCCAGGGAATCCTACTTTAAGGATAAATTTAACTGTACAGATCTAACAAAGGTAATTTCTATCCATATTATCTAAAACCAGCTCAGCTGTGGCATTTTAGTTCTAAAAATCAAATTCTATTGATACTATTCGCATTGTAGTAACTTACATATTTTATCAAATAGTAAAAAACTAATTGGAACACACATTTCATATTTGGATACAATGCTTGAAGTTTACTGCAAATCATTTATAAAGGATAATAAATGAAGGCCTTAATATTGAAAAGCTTATATGGAATTGTAGCAATGAGGATTTCTTGTTCTTTTACATGAAGAGTCTAGTTTGTGCCAATTTGTGATCCACAATGCATCAGGTCATCATGACTGGCACTCAAATTTCTGGATTCTGTTAGACGATTATTTCGCTGCAGTTTAAAATCAAGAAAAATAAATTAGCAAGATTTAGTAGGATATTAAAAAGTAAATCAGTAAGTTCACTACCCAGAATTTCCTTAATAAAGATACTGTCAATATTCTCAAAAGATTTATGCTTACGACATCAAAGTACATTTTCAGACAAGATTTTGCAATGAAAGTAACTTAATGCTATAAGTATTTGAGGATTGTCTTAGTTTTGTTTTAATTTTTGCCCAATAAGTGATTGCAAATCACGTGGCATCTCTTGGCATTCCAATCATGACTACAAATAATTTCTTTATTTTCAAAGTTTAAAGTAGAATGGGTATATTTTAAGCATTAAGAACTGACAATGATTAACAAGAGTGATTGTTACCATAACTTTACACATTACTTATATAGAATACAAGATGGAATAAAGCAGTACTCTGAACACAGCAGATAATCTGGAATGGTTGGAGACGATCCACAGAAAATTTATGTGAAGCATTTGTTGGGTCTGGGCCTGTACTCACTGGAGTTCAGAAGAATGGGGGTGGTGGGGTGGGGTGGGGTGGGGTGGGGTGGGGTGGGGGGGGGAGGAATCTCATCGAAATCTACTGCATGTTGAAAGGCTTGGATAGAGTGGACATGCAGAAGATATTTCCAGTAGTTATAGAGCCTAGAACCAGAAGCCACAGCCTTAGAATTGATGGACATCCCTTTGGAACTGAGAAGAGAAGAAATTTCTCACGCCACAGACTGAAGAATCTGTGGAATTCATTGCCACAGATGGCTGGAGAGGCCAAGATATTTGATATATTTAAAGCAGAGGCTGATGGGTTCTTGTTTAGTAAGAGTGTTAAAGGTAGAAGGCAGGAAAATGGGAGAGGGAAAAATAAATCAGCAACAATTGAATTATGAAGCAGGCTCGGCTCAATTCTGCTCCAATGTCTTAATGTCTACACCTGTGAAATGAAGATTAAGAGGAAGCACAAATGTTGAACATAAGACTATCACTATTGTACAATTAAGCATTACAATGGCCACCAATGAAAGAAAACAATGTGCATAAAATTTTAATCAAAGCACATAACTCAAAACACCAATTGCTTAACCACCTGTGGAATAACTATTTATATTATAAATTAAATGTTTCAAAACAATATGGTCAATTTTAATTCTACTTATTTAATTTTTTTAAAAAGCTGTTGATGGAACAAGCGAAAATAGCATGAACAAACTATCAATACCATGAGCTTATAAAAGTTCCAATTTAATTAGCTTCTGTAAGTATAATTGATTCTGTTTTGTCCCAAGCTTAGAGCCATGGAAACTGTAATGCTGCATTAATTTCATAAGAACAGACCAAAACTTTAAAATATAGTGGATTCTGGTTAACTGGGACACATCAGGACTAGTACATTTTGGCTCAATTAGCTGAAGTTTCATGGAAATTGTTAAAATCATATATAAAAAAAGAAACTGAGTAACAAATTATGTATTTAAATGAAATACAAATGTCACATTACTGCAATACTATAAAAATGTTTATTAGCTCCTAATACTTGTCAAGAATTCAGCCACATCCCATTTTTTTGACTGTAAGTGAACAAAATCAACACAGACACCTACTGCAGAGAATGGAATACCTTTACACAACGCTGTTGATGATTGCATTCTCCAAATCCTCAAATGAAAATCTTCAATTTCATTGCAACATTCTAGATGATTATTGATAATCCTTTGTAGTTGCTAACTTGAAGTAGTGAAATAGTTTCAATTCACTCCCAGCTGTTTCCGGTATCTCCAAGCCCGAATACTTGACACCTCACTGAGCAAAACAATTCTGAATTGTCTTACTGCTTAATTCTTGCCAACTATCAGTGACAAAAATTGTTTTTTTGAACAGAAGCACAAGCAACTGATGCTATTTAAAAACTATACGCTCAAAGCACATTGCTGTGACTAACGGCCATGCAAGCACATACAACTGATGCTAGTTTAGTGTCCCAAATAAGCAAAGGGAACCCTGGCTATTTTCTTGATTAGTTTTTGTTGTTTATGAGTTGTCTCAAATAACTGGCTGCACCGATTAACCAATGGCCCAATTAACATCCAAACCACTGTATTTGGTAATTGAAATATTCTTGTTAATTGTGTACTAACTATCCATTGTTTCTTTTCTCTTTGCCTGAAAGCTCTCATACAATTTACAACTTTGAATTATTACTTTCAAATTCATTAAATTCTACTCACAGATACAAACATTCAGATCATTCCAAAATATCAATCTTAAATGAATAGCACCTCATTTATTAGAAGGCAACATTATAAAATTTGCAAGTTTAGTATAGGCCTTTAAACAGTAATCTTTCCCCTGCTCAACTACACAGTAGAAGTTTTTTTTCTTATTATTACTATCTTCTTGATGAAATACAGCTAAAAACTTATCAAACTACTGGAGGATTTCAGGTGGTCAGGCAGCATCTGTGGAAGAACAAGTGTTTTAACAATAGAACTGTCTTACGGGCCTTCTTCCCGTATTGCTTCATGCCATCATCAATAAAGAATCTATCAACCTCTGCCCTAACTATAAGTAAAGACTTGGCCTCCACAGCTGCCTGTGGCAATGAATTCCACAGATTCACCAGTCTCTGGCTAAAGAAGTTCCCTTTTATTCTACCAAAGTGCATGGCCATACACTTCCCGACACCGTATTCCAACCGCCACTTCTTTACCCATTCTCTTAATCTGTCTGTCCTTCTGTAGCCTCTCTACTTCCTCAAAACTACCTGCCCCTCCACCTATCTTTGTATTGTCCGCAAACTTGGCAATTGAGCTATTAATTCCGCCAACCAAGTCATTGACATGTAATGTAAAAAGAAGCAGCCCCAACACAGACCCCTGTTTAACACTACTAGTCATCGGCAGCCAATCAGAACGGGCTCGCTTTATTCCCACTCTTTGCCTTCTGCCAGTCAGCCACTGCTTTATCCATACTAGCATCTTTCCTGTAATACCATGGGCTCATAGCTTGTTAAGCAGCCATGTGTCAGAGGCCTCCTGAAAATCCAAGTACACAACATTCACTGACTCTCCTTTGTCCATCCTCCTTGTTATTTCTTCAAAGAATTCCAACAGAACTGTCAGGCAAGATTTTCCCTTGAGGAAACCATGCTGACCATGGCCTATTTTATCACAGGCCTCCAAGTATCCTGAGACCACATCCTTACCAATTCCCACATCTTCCCATTCACTGAGGTCAGACTAAATGCCCTATAATGTCCTTACTTCTGCCTCTCTCCCTTCTTGAAGAGTGGGGTGACATTTGCAATTTTTCATTCCTCCAGAACCATTCCAGAACCTTGTGATTCTTGAAAGATCATTACTAATGCCTTCACAATCTCTTCAGGCACTTCTTTCAGAACACTGGGATGTAGTCCAGGTGACTTAGCTACCTTCAGACCTTTCAGTTTCCCAAGAACCTTCTCCCCAGTAATGGCACCTTCATACACTTCTGACCTAACACTCTTGAACTTCCAGCATACTGCTACTGTCTTCCACAGTGAAGACTGATGCAAAATACTTGGTTCAGTTCCCTAGTACAACCTCTCCAGCATTGTTTTCCAGTGGTCTGATATCCACTCTCACCTCTTTTACACTATGTATCTGAAGAAACTTTTGTTAAGCTCGTTAATATTATTAGCTAGCTTACTTTCATATTCCATCTTTTCCTTCTTAATGACTTTAGTTGCCTTCTATCGGTTTTTAAAAGCTTACCAATCCTCTAACTTCCCACTAATTTTTACTTTATTACATCCCCTCTCTTTGGCTTTTAAGTCAACTTAGACTTCTCTTGTTAGCCACAGTTGTGTCACCTTGCCTTTACAATTCTTCTTCCTCTTTGGGATGTACATATCCTGTGCCTTCCGAATTGCTTCCAGAAATTCCAGCCATTGGTGCTCTGCCGTCATCCCTGCCAGTGTTCTTTTCCAATCAATTTTGTCCAACTCCTTTCTCATGCCTCTGTCATTCTCTTTACTCCACCGTAATATTGATACATCTGACATTAGCTTCTCCTTCTCAAATCCCAGGGTGAATTCGATCATATTATGATCACTTTCCCCTGAGGGTTCTTTTACCTTCAGCTCTCTAATCAATTCTGGTTCATCATACAACACTAATCCAGAATAGAAGATCCCCTAGTGGGTTCAAACACAAGCTGCTCTAAAAAGTAAATTCATAGGCATTCTAGAAAAACCCCCGCTTAGGATCCAGCAATCTACCTGCATATTGAAATCCCCCATGACTATTGTAACATTCCCCTTTTGGCATGCATTTTCTATCTCCCGTTGTAATTTGTAGACATCCTTACTACTGTTTGGGGGTTCTGTATGTAACTCCTGCAGTTCCTTATCTATACCAACAATGATTCAACACCTTCTGACTCTATGTCACTGCTTTCTAATGACTTGATTTCACTTTTTACCATCAGAGCCACACCACCCCCTCTGCCTTCCTGCTTGTCCTTTTGAAACAATGTGTATCCTTGGACATTAAGCTCCCAGCTATAATCTTCTTTCAGACATGATACAGTAATGCCCACATCATAAATACCCATCTGCAACTGTGCTACAAGTTCATCAACCTTATGCCGTATACTGTGCACATTCAAATACAACACCTTCAGTCCTATATTCACCCTTTTGATTTTATCAGCCTTTTACACTGCAGCTCATCCTGTTAACTGCAATTTTGTTCTCTCATCAGCATCTCCTTGCTTGGAGTCTCACTACACACAGCCTCTGTTGGTAAACCAACTACCTCATCCTCTGGTACCTATCTCCCTGCTAAATTAGTTTAAATCCTCCTGAACAACTATAGCAAACCTGTCTTTAAGGATATTGGTCCCCTCGGGTTCAGGTGTAACCAGTATCTATTGCACAGGTTATGCCTTCCCCAGAAGAGATCCCAATGATCCATAAATCTGCACCAGTTCCTCAGCCACACATTCACCTGTCAAATCGTACTATTTTTACCCTCACCGGTGCATGGCACAGGCAACAATTCAGTGATTACTACCCTAGAGGTAATAATTATCATCTTTCTATCTAGCTTCTTAAAATCTCTTTTCAGGACCTCCTCACTTTGTCTACCTATGTTATTGGTGCCAATATGCACCAATAAGGGTGAATTTCTAGATGCTCACTCTTCCCCTTGATAATGCCATGGACCTGACCTGAGACATCATTGACACGGGAACCTGGGAGTCAACATAACATCTGGATGTCTCTATCGCGCCCACAGAATCTCACCTCTGTTCATCTGACTATGGAATCTCCTATCAACAGTCCTCTTCACCTCTACGCTGTTCTGAGCACCAGGCTCTGTGCTAGAGACCCAGTCACGGTGGCTCCACCCCCGTAGGTTATTCACCTCAACAGTATCTAACGTGGTCTGCACTGGCTGTGTGTTTTTCTTCCTTCTCCTGAAAGTCACCCAGTTCTAATTATGAAAGCAAGGTTCTATAAATGGTGGAAATCTGAAATGAAAGCAGAAAAATCCTTAAATACTCAGCATGTTAGGCAGCATCTACTGGTAAAAACAGAAACAGATCTAACATTTTACATTTGGGCAGCACAGTGGTGCTTGTTAGTACAGCTGTTGTACTATCAGTGACCCAGGTTCAATTTCAACTTTTGGTGCTGCCTGGATGTAGTTGGCCAATTATACTTGTGACAACATTGCCACTTTCAGGAAACTATGTACTTGTAACCCCTATGTCTCTCTGTTCTACAACTCTCTGGGGTACTGCCATTTACTGTACATCCCCTGTTTTAGCTTAACAAAACGCAATACTTTGCATTTGTCAATTAAATTCTGCTGCCATTTCCTAGCCCATTTCCCCAGTTATTCTAGATTGCAGGAATCATAACTGCTTATTGCCTTCTTCACTGGTCACTATACCACCTCTGCAAACTTACTAACCATGCCAACTGCTTGCATGCATAATACAGATTATAAACCATGGTGCACCTGCAGCATACCCTTGGTCAAAGGTGTCCAATCTGGAAAAACATTCATAAAATCTCCACTACCCAGGCTACACTTTCTTCTTCCTACTACCATTGGGCAGGAGGTACAGGTACCTTAGGTCTCACACCACCAGATTCAGGAGCAATTATTACTCTACAACCATTAGGCTCCTGAACTGACATGGTTAACTTCACTGACCATAACTACGGACTGATTCTATGACCTACAGACTCACTTTCAAGGATTTTTGCAACTCATACTCTCAGTAATTTTTTTTTTTAATTTGCAGTTTGTCTTCTTTTGCACACAGGTTGGTTGTCAGTCTTTGTTTCTGTATGTTTTTTGAATAGATTCTGTAGTATCTACCTTTTAAATGTCTGCAAGAAATATTACGTGCTTTGATAATTAGTTTACTTTGTCTTTTGACTTAGGCTTTGATAGTACATGGGTTGCTGTGAAAGCAAGTTTTTATAGCTATGTGACTAAAGTCAAGAGAAATAGAGGAACAAAATGATGTTCACAGAAACAAATGGAAATTCCATTGGTGGAAACAGAAATGCAGAATCCATTCAAAATGGCCATTTCTGGATTAGAATTGGTATTGAACCAAGTAAATAATTTACCTCACATCTTCTTACTGCCCAGGTTTCTAAACACACTTAATAGGTGAATCCGCACTGGGGAGACTTTTATTTCTTTCAATTTATTATACATTCTTACTGTCCAAAAGGGCATTCCCTTTATATTTAAGATATCAAATGCAAATCAGTCAAATGCATTATTAGACATTTCTGCTCTGTCCAATAGTATGACCCTGAGCCACTCTGACCCCTCTGTTCCAATAAACCTCAATGCAAGATTAGGAGACATCCCCCAACTTCAGACATATTGTGCTCTTCTGGACCAAACTCAAGTTCACCAATTTCAGTAAGTGAACAATCCCAACAATTGCTAACTTTCCTTCAGTAATTTAAAATTATGATTAACTTCCATCAACTTCTCTAGATCAACCTATGTTTATTAACCTTTTCCACTTTACACCCTAACCTGTTTTTTTTTAATTTACTCGGCTCACATATTTTCCTTTAGTATTCTTTATCCTTCTCCTTTATCTCTACATCATAAGTATATTTTTCCCTTGTTCTGATGATCTAAAATGTTTACTTTCTATTTCACTCTTCCCCTTCTCCCACAGATGCGACCTAATCTGTTATTTTCAGTATCCTCTATTTTCCATCATCCACAGTCTTTTGCTTTATCATTCAATATTTAGAGCATTGAGTCATTTGGGCTTGCCAATAAACTAGAGTTGAATTGCTGCTTGAAGCTATCCAATTCAAAAATGATGACACCTAGTGCAAAATGTATAGCAGACATTATAAAATACGCTAATAGAGGTTGATCAATTTTAAAAGTCTTCAAAAATCAAACCCTGACTTTCATGCAAAAACCAGTTTTTGTAGTTGTACCCATTGTAGTTTGTACCCCATGCAGTTTGTACCCCTTGTACAGTTCCACTGGGGTTGTAGTAGTTGAGAGATAGGGGATAATCAGCAATTCAAACACATACCAGTCCTCATTAAAGAGTCAGTAGTGGAAAGGTGAACAGCTTCAATTCCTGGGCATCAATGTTTCAGATGCTCTCCACTAAAGTCGAGGCGAGAAGACTGCAACTAGCGGGGAACTGACTACGCCACCCTGAGCTACCTGCCAGCCTAGTTATCATATGGGAGCCCAAGCATGGGAGGATGAACCATGGGCGCCCTCACAAGACTATGGTCAACACGCTCCTAGAAGACAGCGGCGTGGCTAATGTAGATGAACTGAACACACTGATGAGGGAGAGGGAGAAGTGGAGAGTCTGTCATCGTGCCCAATGCTGGCCCCCTAGGCCTGAGTCGACGTGGTAGTAGTGGTGGTAGTAGTAGTAGTAGTAGTAGTAATGTTTCAGTACTGGGCCGAACATATTGATGCATTCACAAAGAAGGCATGCCAGCAGCTCTATTTCATTCAGAGTTTCTCCCCACGCCTTGTCAGGTGAATCAGGCAGCAACTTTGCCGTTTCTTTAGCTCAATGCTCAACCCAGCACAGATGGAAAGTGTACAAAGTGCCAACCAGATTTAGATCAAGAGGTCCCGGATTCAAAGTCCAGGTGTGGATACCACTTCACCACCAGCACACACATTTCATTAGGCATCCGAGGAGATTTGGTATGTCACCAAACACTCCAGCAAATTTCTACTGATGTACAATTGAGTGTATTCAGGCTACATCACCACCTAATATGGAGGCTACAATACACAAGATCGAAAGAGGCTGCAGAGGCTTGGAGACACAGCCAGCTCCAATACGGGCACAAGCCTCCCCATCATCGAGGGCATCTTCGAAAGGTAATGTCTCATTAAGGACCCTCTTGGGACATGCCCCCTTCTCATTACTACCATTAGGAAGGTGGTACAGGGGCTGAAGATACACACTCAACGTTTTAGGAACAGCTTCTTCTCCCCTGCCATCAGAGTTCTGAATGGTCCATGAACACTACCTCACTATTCTTCTTTTGCCCTATTAATTTTTGAAATTATAATTTATAGTATTCTTTCTCTTATACTGTAATGCTGCCATGAAACAACAAACTTCATGACCTATGTCAGTGATAATAAACCTGATTCTAATTCTGATTCTTTTTGCTTAATTCCTACTACCTTATCCATTTGTCTGGGCTAGAAATAACAAGTTAACCTATTTGCCTCAAATTATTAATTAATTTTCCATAATGACTCTTTTTAAGATGTTATCTCAGAATACTACAGATTGTTGACAATGCTGTGCACATCATTAATGCTTCTCTAACAATGGTCAGTATTCCTTGCCAATTATTAGCATAAGGTGCATTTATCTTGCCTCAAGTTTTTATGCTTTTTAGGCAACACGAAGCAAGTAGTAAAATTAGTATTCAGCTGGAAAATTTTCAGCAGCTCATGCCCACGAATATGTTAATACACAACGATTAGAGAGGACCAATATGCATCTATGCAGTAAACCATAAGCAAAAGGAAAATATTCTGGTTAATAAAGACTGTTATTGTTTATAATGTATCCCACAGGTAAGCAAGCAATTAGTAAAGTTTACATACATACAGTATACAATACTTAATTTAAATAGTTAGTTTAGAAATGTTACATAGTACAGAATGCTGAAGTTGGTACAGGCTCAGAGCATTCAGGATTAAATCCATGCCATATTCTTAAATACATAAAAATGCAAAAGTTTGAAACATTTCTTAGAGAGCATTGTGGAAACGTCAATATTATACCATTGATTTACTAAGCCCTAAGTCACTGCAGCATTCTTTACAAGGTCTAATAGAGTTAAGACACAACAGAAATAGACAATTTGATTAGAGTAGCAGTGTCTCATCTGAAGCTAGAAAAAAAAATGTAATATATACAAATGCAATCAGCTGACATCAATACAAGTCTAATTAAAATTGAAAAAAATTCTAGGATTTTTCAGCTCAGACACTGCCATCGATATTAGATGGTAAAAGAAATACATAAGGCTTACTTGGAAAAAATCTTCAGAAGCCTTGAGCCCTGTGTTAAGTACATTCAAAGAGTTGGCACGTTTCATGCTGCAACCATGACAGTGACATGCAAGGTTAAACCAATCAGAATTACTGCAAACTAAAGCTCAAAGAGAAAGCACACAGATCTTACAGCATATTATTTTCTTCTATCCTCACTTAATAAAATGTTTATGTCGGTAAAATTTGAAGTCAAGGTTTTTTTCTTCTCAAAAAGGAAGAAGTCATCTTTAAAATATATACTATTTGCATTGTATCACAACTGAGGACTTGATCTTATGATAAATTTCTGCTTGAAATTAAGTAGTAGAACAGATGTCTATTTTAATTTAGTCTTATCATTTAGCCAATGTCTTGGAACTATAACCCAAATACATTTTGTAGCCAATGTCAACCACAGAGATTTCAAAATTAAAAGCTCAAGCAGCATTGTAGCAATCAAATGAAGTGCTGAATACCTTTACCCAAATATTTCACAACAGACTAACATTCAAAATTAGTAGTATTCTTGATACCCACAATGCATCTTAAAAATTCCAGATTGTCCTCCTCAGTCCTAGTAACATAGTATTTTTGAAAACACTGCTTCAAAATTATGTGATTTTTTTTGCCAAGCCTTGTTTGTACATGTATACATACCTTAGCAATACTTCTTTGCTTCAAAATACCTCAAGATTTTCCTGAGACAGGAATACAGTCAGGGCCAAATATCATTAAATATTCCATGATCTAGAAGACTGAAAAGGTTCTTCAAACAAAATAATTATTATTTTTCCTCTTTCTATCCCAGTAAAATGATTTTGCTCTTCTTACTGCAACAAATGATCCAAGAGAACTTTAAAAAAACGCTCAACCAACTAAGACAGGCCAGTTAAGTTGGAAGACTACATTGGATTTGAAGCTTAAGGTGAATCAAATATTAATACTTCATTAAAGTTTTCGGCAAATGTGTTACAGAAATTTGATGAACTCAGTTTGTACAATATTTTTTGGGCTCAAGAATTTAAATTCAGAAATTAAATTAAGCATGTTAAAATGTGTATGTAATATTTATGAATGATTAGGAAGACCAACTTATATTCATTTTCAAAAAAATTTTAGACAGTATTCCAGATTCATTTTTAAGTCTGCACCCACTAGTCTAAAGTATTCATTAGCCCAAATTCTTCCTCCTTTAAAAATTTCTTGGATACCTTAGGTACCCAAAACGTTTAGTTAAAAAAATGATGTTAACATAAAAAAGCCATAATCATTCAGCAACATTTTATGCAAGATTACTTGTGAATCACCGACACCCCAACACTAAAGTTAGAAGTTAATATTGAAACAAATAGGAAAACAAGACTTCATTGGCATCCTTCTGTACACAAGAGGACACAACTTAGAAATTTGATTTAAAAGCTTTCCCTCGATAGCAAAAGGCCTACAGGCATGAACAGAGATAAGATGTCAGAACAACTCTCTCTTGCCCATTGTAAAAGGAGAGATGACAAGATGAAGCTTAGATGAGGGGCAAGGGATGAAGCAATGCTAAATACCAACCCTTAAAACAAGACTAATGTGTTGTGAAAGAGTATTTGCTACAAATATTCAAAATAGACAAGTACCTGGAGAAGGCTTATGTCACTATATAAAAAAGATAGGTGATATTGTGCTGAATGTATTACATGCTCATAGTTATATTTTAGAACTCATTCTTAATAGGCTGCAAATAGGTTTGCAACTTTCCATAATTCTCCCATCCCAAATTGGTTTAAGACTTTTCTTTGATCTGTTTGTTCCCCAATATCTACCTCAGAAATTACACAGCCTATTGTGTGTGAACCGGACTAGGAATCATGCATTTCCAACACAGTGTAATTTCTTTTGGTCTATTTAATCATTAGTGTACCAAAGGTTTTTGCACAACACCATAGTAATATTACGTATTTCACTGTACTGCTGCCGCAAAACAAAAATCAAATTCCATGACATTTGTGAGTGATACTAAATCTTATTTTGATATGTCTCTCTATTGTGGACTGAATGTGGGAAGGGGGCAAGGAGATGAACCATGGTGGGAAGTCAAAGATAGCACAAAAGCATACAATATTGCAAACATTAAAAACCAACAGAAGGCATCTAAAAAAAAAGCAATGAGGAGAAAAGATAAAATACGAAGGCAAGCTGGTAATAATGTGAGAGGGGCTACCAAAAGTTTCCCTCCCCCCCCAGATATACAAAGAATAAATGAGGGACAAAAGTAGACAATGGACTGCGAGCAAATGACACTGGAGTAATAGTATTTTGCATCAGTCTTCACTGTGGAAGATACCAGAAACATGCCAGAAACTCAGGAGTGTCAAGGAACAGAAGTGAGTATAGTCACTATTATTAAGGAAAATTTCATTGGGAAGCTGAAAGGTCTGCAGGTCGATAAGTCACCCAGACCAGATGTACTATGCCCCAGGGTTCTGAAAGAGGTAGCTGAAGAGACTGTGGAGGCATCAGTTGTGATTTTTCAAGAATTACTAGAGTCAGGAATTATTAAGAGTGAAGAGGACTGTAAAATTGCTAATTCTTTGAGGAAGAAACAAGCAGGATAGACAAAGCAGAATCAGGAGGCGTTGTGTACTTGGATTTTCAGAAGGCCTTGACAAGGTGCCACAAAATGAGGCTCCTAACCCCTTGGTATTATAGTAGAGGTATTAGCATTGACAAAAGATTAGCTGACTGGCAGAAGGAAAAGAGTTGGAATAAAGGGGGCCTTTCTGGTTGGACCACATATAAGAAAGGATGCACTGACGTTGCAGAGCATCTAGAGATTTACAACAACGCGCTTGGGGAAGAAAAGAATCATGTATGAAAAACTTTTGATGGCTTTGGGCCTGTGCCTCATTGAAACCTACCAAATATTGGAAGGGCAGTAGAGTGGGCCTGGAGAACATGCTTCCAGTTGTAAGACAGTCTACAACCAGAATAAAAGGATATTCATTTGCAAAAGAGATGAAGAGGAGTTTCTTTAGCCATAGGGTATTGAAACCAAAATTCATTGCCACAAGCGGCTGTAGATGCTAAGTCTTTGGGGAGAGGAGGGAGCATTGACTCAGACCATGAGAGGCCTGCGTCGGGCATTTTCACGCCTTACAAAGCACAAATTGGAAGTCTTTGGGTATATTTAAAGCAGTGGTTGATAGATTATTGATAAGTAAGGTTGTCAAAAGGTTAAGGGAACAGGATGAGAGAGAAAAATCATCAAGCATGATCGAATGGTGGAGCAGATTCAATGGGCTGAATGGGCTAATTCATCCCCAATGTCTTATGATAGAAATTGGAATTACTGATTGGCATGTACATAATGGGCCAAAGGTCTATTTCTGTGACGTATGACTATAAACAAAACCTGCAAAATGAGAACAGCTAGAGTCAGAGCACAACAAAATGTAAAAAAAACTTAGGAAATGCAGAACTGTGTTGAACTTGGCTATATATTTGGTTTTTTTCCCTTGTAGTTTTAACATTCTTATGCTTGTTTGCATGTCTATATACATGTGATTGCTCAGTGAATTTTCCAGTGGTTAAAGTTACCCCTGTACTTTTCTGGAAATTTCTTGGTTTCAATGGCGGGTTCACATTACTTGAATCTGGCTATTTAATTGGTTATCCATGGAACTTCAATGGAATCGGTGGTCTGGTACAAGACCAGACCACCTTTGTTCATTCTTTCTCTTTTTTCCCTCTTTACCTTAGGCTCTCTTCCTCTGCTCTTTCTTTATCCCCTCCCCCTTATGCCTCACCATGCTTCTCCTTTCGTTTCCTTTGTTCTTTTAATGCTTGTATCACAAGCAACAAGTTTTATGCATCATTCTTAACTTCCAAAGAACCTTTGGATTGCAAAAGAATCAGGAGTGAACAACTGCATGAGATGCATAGCAGGACAGATTGTGCTAATGGGGAGAGAAAGTCTGAATCAATCTCACAGATGGACGAGAATAGCAGAACTGGATAAACTGCATGCAGATTGAGAAAGAGTTATTTTTGTCTTTATGTCCTACCCCATCAGCCTCTTCATCTAACGCATCATCCTCTGTAACTTCCACCATCTCCAAAGGGATCCTATCACCAAACACATCTTTAAACCCCCCGCCCCCATCTCTCCACTTTCCACAGAGATCACTCCCTTTGTGACTCCCTTGTTATTCATCCCTCCCACTAATCTCTCTTCCGGCACTAATCCCTACAAATAGCCAAAGTGCTACACCTGCCCATTCAATAGACAATAGACAGTAGGTGCAGGAGTAGCCCATTCAGCCCTTTGAGCTAGCACCGCCATTCACCGTGATCATGGCTGATCATCCACAATCAGTATCCAGTTCCTGCCTTATCTCCATAACCTTTGATTCCGCTATCTTTAAGAGCTCTATCCATTTCTTTCTTGAAAGCATCCAGAGACCTGGCCTCCACAGCCTTCTGGAGCAGAGCATTCCATATATCCACCACTCTCTGGGTGAAAAAGTTTTTCCTCAACTCCGTTCTAAATAGCCTACCCCTTATTCTTAAACTGTGGCCTCCGGTTCTGGACTCACCCATCAGCGGGAACATGCTTCCTGCCTCCAGCTTGTCCAATCCCTTAATAATCATATATTTTCAATAAGATCCCCTCTCAGCCTTCTAAATTCCAGAGTATACAAGCCTAGTCGCTCCAATTTTTCGACATATGCTGAGTCCACTGTTATTTGCCATCTATATCAATGATCTGGATGATAATGTGGTAAATTGGATCAGCAAATTTGCTGATGATACAAAGACTGGAGGTGTAGTGGACAGTGAGGAAGGTTTTCAAAGCTTGCAGAGGGATTTGGACCAGCTGGAAAAATGGGCTGAAAAATGGCAGATGGAGTTTTAATACAGACAAGTGTGAGGTATTGCACTTTGGAAGGACAAACCAAGGTAGAACATACAAGGTAAATGGTAGAGCACTGAGGAGTGCAGTAGAACAGAGGGATCTGGGAACACAGATACAAAATTCCCTAAAAGTGGCGTCACAGGTAGATAGGGTTGTAAAGACAGCTTTTGGTACATTGGCCTTTATAAATCAAGGTATTGAGTATAAGAGTTGGAATGTTATGGTGAAGTTGTATAAGGCACTGGTGAGACCAAATTTGGAGTATTGTGTACAGTTTTGGTCACCAAATTACAGGAAGGATATTAATAAGGTTGAAAGAGTGCAGAGAAGGTTTACAAGGATGTTGCTGGGACTTGAGAAACTGAGTTACAGAGAAAGGTTGAATAGGTTAGGACTTTATCCCCTGGAGCATAAAGAATGAGGGAGATTTGATAGAGGTATATAAAATTATGATGGGTATAGATAGAGTGAATGTGAGCACGCTTTTTCCACTGAGGCAAGGGTAGAAAAAAAACAGAGGACAGAGGACGTGAAGGGGGAAAAGTTTAAAGGGAACATTAGGGGGGCTTCTTCACACAGAGAGTGGTGGGAGTGTGGAATGAGCTGCCAGATGAAGTTGTAAATGCGGGCTCACTTTTAACATTTAAGAAAAACTTGGACAAGTACATGGATGAGAGGTGTATGGAGGGATATGATCCAGGTGCAGGTCAGTTGGACTAGGCAGAAAAATAGTTCGGCACAGCCAAGGAGGGCCAAAAGGCCTGTTTCTGTGCTGTAATGTTCTACGGTTCTATATGACAGTCCCGCCATCCCAGGAATTAACCTTGTGAACCTACGCTGCACTCACTCAATAGCAAGAATGTCCTTCCTCAAATTTGGAGACCAAAACTGCACACAGTACTCCAGGTGTGGTCTCAGCAGGGCCTTGTACAGCTGCAGAAGGACCTCTTTGCACTTATACTCAATTCCTCCCTCACCTCCATTCAGGTCCTCAGTCCTTCCAGGTGAGGTAACACTTCAGCTGCAAATCTGCTGGGGTCGTCTATTATGTCCTGTGCTCTTGACATGGCCTCCGCAACAATGGTGAGACCCGTCACATTGGAGGATCCCTTTGTAGAGCACCTCTGTTCCATCTGCCAAAAGCAGAAATTCCCGGTGGCCAAACATTTTAATTCCAATTCCCATTCTGACATGCAAGTCCAGGGTCCTTGTGCCAAGATGAAACCACCCTCAGGGTGGAAGAGAACACTGTATATTCTATCTGGGTACCCTCCAACCTGATGGTGTGATTATGAGGAAGGTGCAGGATAGATGTGTTCCAAAAACAAAGAAATACTCAAATGGGAAAATAGTATAACCGTGGCTGACAAGGGAAGTCAAAGCTAATGTAAAAGCAAAGGAGAGGGCATACGACAAAGCAAAAATTAGTGGGAAGATAGAGGATTGGGAAGCTTGTAAAAACCTACAGAAAGTAACTAAAAGAAACATTAGGAGGGAAAAGATGAAATATGAAAGCAAGCGAGCAAACAATATCGAGGTGGATAGAAAAAACTTTTTCAAGTATATAAAAAATAAAAGAGAACAGGGCGGACCTAGGACTGCTTGCCAACGAGGCCAGAGGAATAATAACAGGGACAAGGAAATGACAGATAAATTAAATGAGTATTTTGTATCAGTCTGCATGATGGAAGACACTAACAGTGTGACTGTCAGGTGTTGAAGTGTGTGAGGCAAGAGAAGTGAGTGCAGTCACTATTATAAGGGAGAAGATGCTCAAAAAGCTGAAAGACCTCAAGGTACATAAGTCACCCAGACCAGATGAAATGCACCCTAGGATTCTGAAACAGGTAGTGGTAGAGATTGTTGAGGCATAAGTAATGATCTTTCAAGAATCATTGGACTCTGGCATGGTTCCAGAGGACTGAAAAACTGCAAGTGTCACTCCACTTTTCAAGAAAGGAGGGAGGCAGCAGAAAGAAAACTATAGACCATTTAGCCTGACCTCAGTGGTTGGGAAGATGTTGGAGAAATTGTTAAGGATGAGGTTTTGGTGTACTTGGTGACACAGGACAAGATAGGACAAAGTCGGCATGGTTTCCTTCAGGGAAAATCTTGCCTGATGAACCTGTTGGAATTCTTTGAGAAATTACAAGTAGAATAGATAAAGGGGATGCAGTGGATGTTGTATATTTAGACTTTCAGAAGGCCTTTGACAAGGTGGCACACATTAGGCTGCCTACCAAATTAAGAGCCCATGGAAATACAGGAAAGTTACTAACATGGTTAGAGCATTGGCTGATTGCTAGGAGGCAGCAAGTGAAAATAAAATGTTCCTTTTCTGGTTGGCTGCCAGTGACTGGTGGTGTTCCACAGGGGTCGGTTTGAGATCGCTTCTTTTTATGCTGTATATCAATGATTTAGATGATGGCTTTGTTGTCAGATGATACAAATATTGGTGGCGGGGCAGGTAGTGTTGAGGAAACAGGAAGGCTGCAGAAGAACTTAGACAGATTAGGAGAATGGGCAAGAAAGTGGCAAATGAAATACAATGTTGGAAAATGCATGATCATGCACTTTGGTAGAAGAAGTAAATGTGCAGATTACTTTCTAAAAGGGGAGAAAATCCAAAAATCTAAGATGCAAAGGGACTAGGGAGTCCTTGTGCAGAACATCCTAAAGGTTAAGTCAGTGGTGAAGAAGGCAAATGCAATGTTACCATTCAGTTCAAGAGATATAGAATAAAAGAACAAGGATGTGATGCTGCGGCTTCATAAGGCACTGATGAGGTCTCACCTTGTGTATTGTGAACAGGTTTGGGAACCTTATCCAAGAAATGATGTGCTAGCATGGGAGATGGATCAGAGGAGGTTCACAAGGATGATTCCGGGAATGAAAGGATTATCATATGAGGAATGTTTGAATGCTCTGGGTCTGTACTTGGAATTTAGAAGGATGGGGGGTGGGGAATTTCACTGAAACTTTTCAAAAGTTGGAAGACCAAGACAGAGTAGATGTAGAAAGGATGCTTCCCACGGTGGTGGAGTCTAGGACAAGGGGGTACAACATCAGGATAGATGTGGAGAAACTTCTTTAGCCAGAGGATGGTGAATTTATAGAATTTGTTACCACAGGCAACTGTGGAGGCCAGGGCATTGAGCGTATTTAAGGCGGAAATTGGTGGGTTCTTGATTGGCCACGACATCAAAGGCTATGGGGAGAAGGCCGGGGTGAGGGCTGAGAAGGGAGAGAAAAGGGATCAGCCATGATCTTATGGTGGAGAAGACTCAATGGGCCAAATGACCTAATTCTGCTATGTCTTATGGTATATCAATTTCTCCTTCTGGTAAAAAAAAATCCTCCTCCTCCCCTCTTCTTCTATTCCCCACACAGGCCTCTTACCTCTTCTTACCTGCCTTTCCCCTCCCCTTGGTCCCTCTCCTCCTCCACTCTCTCCTTTAGTCCACTCTCCTCTCCTATGCAATTCCTTCTTCTCCAGCCTTTATCTTTCCTACCCACCTGGCTTCACTTATCACCTTCTAGATATCTGCGTACCTTTTTATTTTGGCATCTTTCTCCTTCCCTTCCAGTGCAGAAGAAGGGTCATGACTCAAAACGTCAACTGCTTATGCTGAGTTCCTCCAGCATTTTGTGCGTGTTGCTACCAACACAAGTTTTAGCATTAAGGCAGAGTCTGTACTGCTGCAATCTGCCCGGGGCAGGTATACTGCATCCCATAATCAAATCATGGTGACTTCTACATTGGAGAAACTAAATGCAGAATCAAACATTTTGAGGAACACTTGTTTCCAGTTCAAAGAAGCAACTTTGAGCTCAGTGTTTCATGCCATTTTAATTCTCTCAATCCTGTTTGGGCAAACTTTAATCTCAAATTCTAAGTTACTTGCTTTTGTTCCATTTCAGAAATGCTCAGTTCTGCTCTGGGGCATCTGTCTGTGATACTAGCTTGTTCTTCTCTAGCAGCATAGTCTTATCTGCCAACTGACGTCTTTTCCTTCAACTACTTCTATGGTTTTTCTGTATTTCATTGCTATCCGGAGAAGACAAATCTCAGTTGTATTCTGCATACATATTTTGATAATAAAATGAACCTTTGCATTTTACAACTTTTTTTTATTCCTTTGTATCCTCACTGTTAACTGCCCTCATTTCACAGATGTTGTTCATTTTCTCTCTTTCTAACTAGCTCCATTAACCCATTGACTTCATGCCTTCATCTAACTCTCCCATAGCAATCTTGGTCTTAGTCTATCATTTTACTTGGTCCCATTTATCACTTCTCTATAGTTTATTTCTCAGTACTCATTAAGGGTGCCTAACCTGAAATGTTAATTGTTCCTCTTTTCAGATATATCCTGACATTCTTCTGCTATTATATCAAAATTTCTGCTGCTACAGTTTTGTTCTTCATTTTAGTTCTTTATCAAATTATGTACCAACTAGTATACTTTAATTTGTGAAATTAATACACTCCATTCATTTGAGACTAACTCCATAACTTAAAAGTACTATCAACTATTTTGTAACGGTGTATGTGGTAAGGCAGCCTGATGATAAAAATGTACAAGTCCTTCTAAATAAAAAATTTAGAACATAAACAAATAATGTAAAATAAAACAATTATTAATAGATACGTTAGCTACCAGATTATTTTTTTGGATCTGGTATGGAATTATCTTAAAGACAGGAAGAAGCAGGTAGGCTAAGCACAGCGTTATTCAATTCCAGTAACAGTATCTAACCCATCTGGCTGTGCTCATGGAACTTCATCTTAGGGTTCTTTTCTGAATGCATCACAAGGGAAATGAATACTTAAGTTATTCTACAACAGAGTGAAGTACTATTGTAGGAAAACATAACTAAAGTATAAAAACCTTATTCACAAAAGCAATTAAACTTTGCAGAAAATGGAAACAGTTGGTTAACCCAAAAGGTCAAGGTTGCAAATATCCAAGCATAAAACATAAGCAAAGCAAGAAAGAGGATAATTAAAAGCTGTTTTTAAAATTATTGCACTGACAGTGCAAAAATACTAGTCAACATGGCAGTTTCAAGGTTTTTATTTTTCCTCTGAATTTGGTAAAATCAAAGTCCATATTCTAATTTGCTCATGCTCAAAGATTTTTTTTAAACTAACAAATAGTATCTCCAATATGTACAAATTGAAACTACCTGCTCACTTCCAGGAAGTATAAATATTCTAAAAATCACTGTGACATAGATGAACCAATGATAATAAACCCAAAGATAACATCAAAACTAGGTCAGGAGCCTTTGCGGTTTGCTTGCAGATCTTGTTTTGAAGTTCAACAATGGTTCCATTAATTGAAATCGCTTTCAAGGACATCTAATACTTCTTGGTACATTTTCACTCTTGTAAAATAATTATTTTGTAAATCATTAAGTATCTTTTGACAAAAGGAACACATTCAAGGAATTTACTCCTAGCCCCATCACATGAACTTCACCTCTGAAGTTAATGTGCAGGTATCAAGGCAAGGATAGTACTGAGATGTCATGAGACCTCTAATGGTTAATAGTTTTTATTATTATGATATTAAGCTTTTTGGACAATGCATGAGAATGCCAGGCTGTAATGATGAACCAGATTCTTCCATTCATTAAGGAAAGAAAATAATGTTTAAAGAAAGTACTGACTATTTTTAATGTTACCATATCTCTTGGTAATTTTGGACAGTTTTGATTTTAAAAAAACATTGTAGTACACTGATTTGAAAAGTTCAAAATTTGACAAGAATCATACCATGTGGAATCTAAGCAGTATTCAACGTATTAAAGAATATTATGAAATTTTAAAATTATATATTCGTTATTTTGGTGGTATCAAATTCTTACAGCTTGAGAAATAAAGCAGAAAAACAAATATAGCCATCAGAACATTATATTCCTCACAGCAACAAATACTTCTGTTGGCCTTTTTTCCAAAATCTTTTGAATTCTAACATTCCTCCAGATCCTTCTTCCTCTTCACTTTATTTGACTGCCATTTCTCCCCATGATTTCATTTTCCCCTCTGATCTTCCCCTCCTTGATTATACTATTAGTCTTCAGTAGAGGCCTCAGCTTCAATCTGCCAAGTTCCCATCTTACCCAAGCCCAAACATTAAACTTCTCTGCCACTCCTGCTTATGTACCCATTGTTTGACCTGGTCCTTACCCCAGAATGCGGACCTTTTCTTCCAACTCCAGAATTCACAATACAACTGGATCCATCCTTCCGATCATGGTAGATTCATTCATTGCTAATTGCTATCATGACAGATTTTGATTTTACTGCTTATTTACTCAAAGCCAGACCATTCTGAATCCTTCTGCTTACTGAGGACTAGCCCCAGCATCAAACCTGCTGACTGGGAAATGCTATCGTCGTTGTGGCTTGATGAACTGATGTCTACATTACAGAAGCTGAATGCCTGTTCACAGATTCTTCCTTGCGCCCTTAATCATGCTCAAGAGCAAGCTTCTCTCCACCTTGCTTTATCTGATTAACATGGACAGAGACACTCACCACATAATTGCTAACTTTTAAGGAGATTTACCTACCATAACTAACAAGCCGTACAAATATAAGATATCCTGGGAACAATCCAAGGGGAATTTTCCAGATCATTTTACTGTCTCTCAACTACTTAACATTCACAGACAAATCTAACAACATCAACAGCAAAGCTGGCTCTCATGACTATCCAGACTGTATATCCTAACTTGGAGCATTGAATGCATTTTACAGAAAAGTATTTAACAGAAGTGCTTTGGGAAACATGAGGTCTTGGAAAATGAAAAGCACCGTATAAATGTAAATCTTTTTTACTATTAAATGACCATAATACTATGTGTGCAATTACAAAATAACAGTCACATCTATGTAATTCAGTGTCAAATTGGGGAAAAAAAACATTCAGAACAGAGGCGAAATCAGAGAATTAATAATTACCCAGAACTCTTGGGCTCATTATCTCGTGGATTACCTCCTTTCAGTTTTCTGACCAGTTTTTCACTACTGCGTCTAATGGAAGCACGAAGTTTACTGAAGGAACCACTACGCTTCAAAGATCCAGTTCCATCCTGAAAGCCAAACGATAGAGGGCAAATTTCAAAGTCTACTTAACTCAGTTGATCTGTCTTTTGATGTGTGAACATATTGAATTCCATGAAAGGAAACTTAAATGAGAAATACTACAAGATTACTTTCTTAACATTACTGATAGAAGTTTTATATGGTTTGTTATTATCACAATTATTGATTTTCATTTTTGCAATTATTTGTTTATATTTCAACATTCAATTGATTCTTTTAATCAAAAATATTATAAAATGTATTCTACATTGAGCACATCATAACAAAGAAAATTGGTGCTAATTATTGCTATGAATGCCTAGATCAAACATCTTACAATTGTAAACAAAATATTTATATTTATGCAACACACATCAAAGTTGCTGGTGAACGCAGCAGGCCAGGCAGCATCTGTAGGAAGAGGTACAGTCGACGTTTCAGGCTGAGACCCTTCGTCAGGACTAACTGAAGGAAGATGAGTAAGGGATTTGAAAGTGGGAGGGGGAGGGGGAGATCCAAAATGATAGGAGAAGATAGGAGGGGGAGGGATGGAGCCAAGAGCTGGACAGGTGATTGGCAAAAGGGGATACGAGAGGATCATGGGACAGGAGGTCCGGGAAGAAAGACAAGGGGGGGGGGACCCAGAGGATGGGCAAGGGGTATATTCAGAGGGACAGAGGGAGAAAAAGGAGAGTGAGAGAAAGAATGTGTGCATAAAAATGAGTAACAGATGGGGTACGAGGGGGAGGTGGGGCCTTAGCAGAAGTTAGAGAAGTCGATATTCATGCCATCAGGTTGGAGGCTACCCAGACGGAATATAAGGTGTTGTTCCTCCAACCTGAGTGTGGCTTCATCTTTACAGTAGAGGAGGCCGTGGATGGACATGTCAGAATGGGAATGGGATGTGGAATTAAAATGTGTGGCCACTGGGAGATCCTGCTTTCTCTGGCGGACAGAGCGTAGATGTTCAGCAAAGCGGTCTCCCAGTCTGCGTCGGGTCTCGCCAATATATAAAAGGCCACATTGGGAGCACCGGACGCAGTATATCACCCCAGTCGACTCACAGGTGAAGTGTTGCCTCACCTGGAAGGACTGTTTGGGGCCCTGAATGGTGGTAAGGGAGGAAGTGTAAGGGCATGTGTAGCACTTGTTCCACTTACACGGATAAGTGCCAGGAGGGAGATCAGTAGGGAGGGATGGGGAGGACGAATGGACAAGGGAGTTGTGTAGGGAGCAATCCCTGTGGAATGCAGAGAGAGGGGGGGAGGGAAAGATGTGCTTAGTGGTGGGATCCCGTTGGAGGTGGCGGAAGTTACGGAGAATAATATGTTGGACCCGGAGGCTGGTGGGGTGGTAGGTGAGGACCAGGGGAACCCTATTCCTAGTGGGGTGGCGAGAGGATGGAGTGAGAGCAGATGTACGTGAAATGGGGGAGATGTGTTTAAGAGCAGAGTTGATAGTGGAGGAAGGGAAGATCCTTTCTTTAAAAAAGGAAGACATCTCCCTCGTCCTAGAATGAAAAGTCTCATCCTGAGAGCAGATGCGGCATTTATATTTATATTTATGCCTGCTGCAATTTTTTTAACCAAAAAACATTTACTTTTTTGATATAATCCCTTGTATTCTGCTTTAGCAAACATTTATGATTAGGAGAACACATTTTAAATTCCATTTGAAGAGAACTCCTGATCTATCTGCCTCATCTTGGCCCTTGCACCTTACTAGACTACCTGTACTGTACTTTGTAACTGTAAGGATATACATAAAGTACTCTGCATTTTGTTATTGTTTATCCTTTTATAGTACTTCATGCTTGTCATAGATTAGGGAGGGGGAAAGTCGCAGTGGGGATGAGATCCCACTACTTATTAATAATGGCATGTGTCTCAGGTAGTCTCTGATAATCAAGTCCAGCTCTAGGCTTTTGCAAGTGGCTTAGCTAGTAAGCCTGGCAGAACCCTTTCTATTGATAGAAGGCAGCACAATGGTGGGTTACCAGCATCTTAAAACGAATCGTTCTAGGCAGATGGGGCTTTTCAGCCATGGGCAGCAGTTCATCTAAACGGAAATCTCTGATCTCAAACCTCCGCTTGCGGCAATACCCACTCATGGGGAAGGCTTCAAAAGTAACCCAAGGAATATCCCTATGTTGAGTTCAATGCTGACTGGCCACACTGCTGGACTACGCTGTATTTGTCTCTGCCATTCCTTTAGACTCATTAGCTGCATGGAGAGGAAGAGCCTGCTGCATAGGGAACAGCTTGTTCTCCATAATGTACTCTCCTGGCTTGAGTATCAACTTTGACAGCTAAGATGCAATATCCCTGGTCAAACACAACCAGAGGATCATCACTATACTGCCTTAATATACTTGCATATGAGATCATCTGTCTACATGACATGCAAACAAAGCTTTTCCCATATCTCAGCTCATGTGATAATAAACCAATTACCAACTGGACAATTACATAACTTTACATCGCTTATAGATATAATCAACCTGATACCAATGAAGTTCTTACTGAGTTTTTTTCCAGCTGAAGCACCCATTTTCAACTAAACACCCTTTTTTTTGTTCCCTTTCAATGATAGAATCAACTGTAAAGAATATGATATAATGCACTGAGGTATAACTATTTTTGCAATTCAAGAAATACGCACAATGACTACTGTATATTTTCCAGTTGCAGATTAGTTACGACCAGAGGTATAAAGAGGTACACATCTAAATTTTGTGGTATAAATAGTTCTCAATTTTTACAATTTGTTTTTCAAATGCAAGCTCATACTTAGATTTTGTCTGGTAATGTATATCAGGACTTCTTGAACAGTACTTTCAACTTTTTAAAATTTCATTCTACTAATCTATTTTTAATCACGATTTTTAACACTGTACATTTCTGGTCTCCAAATTATATAAAGCTTCCAAAATTCAAAAAGTAATTTGCATTTATGACAAGATTGTAGCTATCATGAAACCTTATCCCGGAGAAAAAGGGTTCAAAAGGATTGTTGCAAAGAAATTTCTACTTGAATCAGTACCAAATTACTAACATAGAAAATATCATAAATTCGGTATGAATTAAAAAGAAATTCTTCACCTAGTGACTTGATTGTGGAACTAGTTACTTAAGTGAAAAATGCATTTTAGAAGAATATAAAACAGGAAAACGTTGATAGATAAGACAGGTTTGTGTGGAGAAGAAATGCTAAATTGTCCTTTTCTGAAAAGTAGATGCAACGTAGTATTTGCTAATGCTGATTGCAAAAAAGGCTTCACACTTTTCCATGGGGAGCAAATTCACTGTTTCAAACTTGGAAACCACAACAAATTTTGTACATATAGTATATTTTAGGTATATGATACAGCACATAAGAAAAAAAAATCATAATATTGAAAGTATCCTTTCTGGTTGGGGGGTACTGTAAAACTGTGAGGTGCATCATTAAAAATATTTAAAATTGCAGAAGAAATTGAAGCATTAAAAAGCAGATCAGAGGCAAAAAACATTAGTTAGATATTGAGTTAGTTTATTTAGAGTTAGAAAAGAAACAATTACACACCTCTAGGCAACAGAAAGCAATTAACATTATGCTCTAAGTATTATACACAGTTCACCCAGAATTAAAAAAGCACCCATCAATAAGATTGTTCTAATATAGACCACAAGAGTTAAATGAGCACATGGAAGAACATGCTTATATTTAAAGAAATTCTTATCTGTACACATTCATGCTTTTTAATAGTTTTCTCATTTCAAAGCAGTCATTTCACAAGGTAAATCAATAAACCTATCTTGTAGTTACATGAAATACCAAATGAAAATGACAGAAACCTAATAACCAATGAACAGGTGATTTAATAAAATTAATTAGCTTAGTTTAAGATAGGTATTCTAATTCTGAAGTATAGGCCCTCTATAATAATATTCTTGTCAGTCAATTGTAGTAATAAACAGAGTTTCAGACAGGACATAATAAAAATACAGCAAGCTCATCATCTGCAGAAATACAACAGGCTTTAAAAAGTTCTATATAAACAAAGTGTAGCTTGGTCAAAGCTATAAATTGCAGTAGTGCACAGAGGTGTTAAAAGCTTGAAGATGGTACATGCCATTCAAACCGGAGACAGAGTTAGTATCACAAAAGGTATCTATGCCTGTCAGACAAAAAAAAGAGAAGAGGGAAAAAAGAGACAAGTCAAAACTGTTGCAAAACCTTCAACAGTTTAATTTAAGATTATATGAACAGTATTTCTAGGTCAAGCTATCTGCTCACCACTTTAAAAATACAACATCTTTGCTTATACAGTATAGACCAATTATAAAATTGATTTACTACTAATAATATAAAGCTTGAAACTGTAGGCAGGGAGAAGGCAAAGAATAACATTTAGAAATAGAAACGGGGAGGCAATGTCAGCCAGTAGCATGTTGAGAAGGCATTCAAGAGCCAGGAAAGCAATGTGAGGAGACAGGAGGTCGAAGAAGGGACAATATTTCTCTCATTTCAGACAATTTGTCAAAATGTTTGCAACTACAGGACTTGAAGTGCAGTCACAATTATGTGGTAGCCATTTTTAACACTGCAACAACTTACAAACAATAATGTGACGGTCATTTAAATCTAATTTGTGATGTTGGTTAAGAGAGCTGCATCAATATGGGTAACTTTCTCATCTCATTCTCATACCAAGTCTCACAGGAAAAGGCAAACGGAGGACAAACAAAAGTGAGGAGGGTGCAGGAGAAAGGTGGTCATGAAGTGTGTAAAAGTAGATGGAGAGATGATGTTGGCATGGGAAAACCAGATAGAGGGTGAGTAGAGGCTGACAAGAGGGACACACTGCAGACAGACAGGCAAACTGAAAGCATCAAAAGCTGAGAACACATCTGGAAGTTCAAGAGTGCACATCTCTGAAAAATGATAGTTAAAAATGCAAAAAGCAGCACCAACAAAGAGTAAACATCATACAGCAAACCATATTAAGCACATTCAGGATGCATTTGTGGAGCAATTCACAAAAAGGAAAATAATTAAACTTTACAAATTATAGATTTCCATTTGTTCTGTTCATCTATTCATATTGTGTTTTTCTACAGTGAGCAATATTAAAGCTTTGGAAAATTATGCTGATGAAGACCACTAGATTAATTTCCTCTCTGAAGCATCTAGGTTTAAGGTGAAAGGAATAGATTATATTGGCATTGTTTCAGCTACTAATTTTGGTTAGGGAAGACCAGAATTTACAATCCAATTTGAATTAGATACAAGGTGACTACTTTTTTCCAATAGTGAAGAATAGAGTTAAGCAAGGCTCTTATTGCCTGCACTTTTTCACTCTCATGGTATTCCTGCAGTCCCACCTTCAGTAAAGTTCCTGCAGGAATTTAGCTAACTTTCACAACAAATGGGAAAATGTTCAAACTGATGTCTACACTCAAGAATGAAAGTTACCTCATCGCAGAAGTTGAGCTGCAGTACATAAGCAATGCATGAAGTTGTCCATGCCTAAAGGCTGAACAATACATAATCAACTCATTCATTGAAAGATAATTTCATATTCACAATTCTTCTATCAACCACTGGGGAAACAAAACTGTAGATGGTGGAACCTGAAACAAAATAGCAATGCTGAAGAACTCAGCCATTCAAGCAATGTGGGCGCAGAAAAGCAGAAACGATGAAGGGTCTTCAACCTAAAGCAGTAACTGGCTTTTCCGTCCACAGATGCTGTTTAACTGGCTGATTTCTTCCAGCACTTCTATTTTAGTTTCTACAAACTGCTGCCCTTCAACAATAAATATTCAATAAAGAATCATTTCAGACATGTCCACTGACTCTCCTCTGTCTATCCTGCACGTTATTTCCTCAAAAAATTCCAACAGATTTGTCAAGCAAGATTTCCTGTCAAGGAAACCATGCTGACTTCGCCCTATTTTATCATATGCCTCCAAGTACCCTGAAACCTCATCCACAATAATGTCTCCACAATCTCTTCAGCTACCACCTTCAGAACCCATTGATGCAGTCTATCTGGTCCAGGTGACTTATCAACCTTTAGACCTTTCAAGTTCCCAAACAGTATTAGTAACTACACTCACTTCTGCCCTCTTACACTCTCGATTTTCTGGCATACTGCTAGTGTCTTCCACAGTGAAGTTTGAGGCAAAGTACTTATTCAGTTCATCCACCATTCCTTTGTCCCCTATTACTACCTCTCCAGTGTCAATTGCCAGCAGTCCAATATCCACTCTCACTCTTTTAACATTTATAGAAGGGAAAAAAATTGTATCCCATTTTATATTATTGGCTAACTTACCTTCATATTTCACCTTTTCTCTCTTTATTGACTTCTTAGTTGCTTTCTGTTGGTTTTCAAAAGTTTCCCAATCCTTTCACTTCTCACTAAGTTTTGCTATATTATATACCCTCTCTCTTTTTGCTTATATGCTGTCTTTGACTTTTCTTGTTAACCATGGTTGCCTCATCCTCTCTTAGAATGCTGCTACTTCTTTGGGATGTATCTATCCATCATATTCTGAATTACTCCTCGAAACTCCAGCCATTGCTGTTCTGGCATCATCTCTGCTAGTGTCTCCTTCCATTCAACAATGGCTAGCTCCGTGAATGCCTCTAATTCCCTTTACTCCACTGTAATACTGATATATCTGATTTTACTTTCTCCTATTCAAACTACAGGGTGAATTCTATATTATGATCACTGTCTTCTAAGGGTTCCTTTACCTTAAGCTCCATAATCAAACCTGGTTCATTACACAACATTCAATCCAGTAACATCCTTCCCATAGAGGGCTCAACCACACGCTGCTCTAAAAAGCCATCTTGTTAGCATTCCACAAATTTTTCTCTTAGGATCCTCCACCAACCTGATTTTCTCAATTTAACTGCATACTGAAATTCCCCAATGACTACCATAACATTGCCATTTCTGAAGATTCTGTTGAAGGTAACAAAAAAGTTGAGACAGCGGAACACCAACATCTCTTTATGGTTTCTCACATTTGACTTGCATGGCTTACTCCACAAGCATAGAGGAAAAGTTGACATTTATCAATATTTTAGTGACAAGGTAACGTGGTGATTAAATTACCAATTACCAGGCAAAAATTTGGGCCACTGATTCAGACAAGATCTTGAATTCCAACATAACAAATAGGGAATTAAATTCAAGTGTTTTGATCAATTTAAAATCTTTGTAATTTTATATTTCCATTTATATGGCTCACAGTGACATTGATGTTCAAGTCACTGACAAACTTGCAAATATGTGATATTATCTCAGTTGTTAATAAAAGGTGACTAGCTGAGGTACAGTAACAATACTGATGTTTTCAAACAGCTATTAACATCCAAAAATATCTTCAGCAAAAGGCAAAAAAGCAGCTGATGCCCCCAAGTCTTAATGCATGCATTTAGGGAACATCCAAGTCCAACTTGGGATAAGAATGTTATCATGAAGACCTTCATTCCCAATGAGTGTGCTAGAGGGAAGCATTACATTCTTGTCTTTACTTCTTGAATCTTTAATACAAGGGTTTTTAGGTTTTCGTGTTATTCCCAAATTAACACCAGTTTCATTTTTCTTGACAAGATTCACTTCTGATGACTTTTTTAAACTGAGAGGTGTTTCTGTATTTAGAATAATCATTGGGCCAAATTAATAGATTTTACAATTGGAGAGGATAATGGGGGAATACAAAGGTGATTGTCTCCACCTTCACCCTGGGTCCATCAGCCCTTTCTCTATTTTTGCCTGTTTCTACCTATCACCATCTGCCATGTCTCTCATCTGCAGCCCATTCCCACCCAACTCAATCTGCCTGTCATCCTCCACCTGTCCTTGGTCCACCAATCACCTACTGTCCCATCTCACCCATACCATTCTCCTCTTTAACTGGCTGTCTTCTCTTTACACGCTCAGTCTCATTGCAGGGTCTCAATCTGAAGTGTTGATAATTTAACTTCCATCCCCACCCAGAAAAGATGCTGCTCGACCCACTGAATTCCTCCAGCAGCTTGTTGTTCTAGATCCCAGCATCTGCAGTCTCTCGTGTCTTGTGTTATTTGTAGGCTTTCTCCAGCATAACCATTGGAAATTAGTAACAAGCTTCTACAGCATAATCACCAGAAACAGAAAACCAGGCAGTTGCAAACAATTCCTGCTTTAAAACAGCCTTAAAATGCAACTCCTTCTCATTGCTATAATGGGCATTTTAACCACAATTACTGTTGAGAAATCTTCGTAACCGAAGTAACTCTCATTGCCAACAATAAAATAACTAACTGGGCCCAGAACATATACATTTTTACAACTCAATGAAAAGATGTATTTACTTGTGCACAAGGATAGCATGGGCCCGTCGCCCAATCTGAACAGAAAAGAGTTTTTCTTATACTTAATTGGCGTATCAGTTACGAATATTGATCAAACTGTATATGTTTGAATTCCTTACTCACAACATCAATTACCATTCACAACAGAGATGTTAAAATCAATCAAAACTCCAAGCAGACAGCCCATAATTACCATTCACAACAGAGATGTTAAAATCAATCAAAACTCCAAGCAGACAGCCCATAATATTTTGAAGTTAATAAGGACAATAGAGGTGTTCAAAGTTAATCAAAACTTCGAGCACAGTTTTGAAGTTAGTAAGATAACAGAGCCTTAGTTATCGGGTATGTTCCACTCTCCGCTGAACATTGACAGCTCCTCTGTTGAGATTGTTAAGATCACCAAATTTCTTGGTGTTCACCTGGCGGAGAATCTCACCTGGTCCCTCAACACCAGCTCCATAACCAAGAAAGCCCAGCAGCGTCTGTACTTTCTGTGAAGGCTGAGAAAAGTCCATCTCCTGCCCCCCAACCTCACCACATTCTACAGAGGATGTATCGAGAGCATCCTGAGCAGCTGCATCACTGCCTGATTCGGGAATTGCACCGTCTCAGATTGCAAGGCCCTGCAGCAGACAGTGAGGTCAGCTGAGAAGATCATCAGGGTCTCTCTTCCCGCCATTAGACATTTACACCACACGCTGCACCCGTAAAGCCAACAGCATTGTGAAGGACCCCACGCACCCCTCATACAAACTCTTCTCCCTCCTGCCACCTGGCAAAAGGTACCAAAACATTCGGGCTCTCACGACCAGATTGTGTAACAGTTTCTTCCCCCAAGCCATCAGACTCCTGAACACTCAGAGTCTAGTCTGACATCTACATCATTTATCATTATATTGTAATTTGTCCTCTACTGTGCCTATTGTCTTGTTTATTATTTATTGTACTGCCCTGCACTGTTTTGTGCACTTTATGTAGTCCTGTGTAGGTCTGTAGTCTAATGTAGTTTTTATGTTGTCTTACGTAGTCTAGTGTAACCTTGTGCTGTCTCACTTAGTCCAGTGTAGTTTTGTGTTGTTTCATGTAGCACCATGGTCCTGGAGGAACATTGTTTTGTTTTTACTGTGTACTGTACCAGCAGTTTATGGTCAAATTGACAATAAAAAGCGACTTGACTTGACATCCTTCTGTTATCTCATCTGTCTCTCGCCACGTCACTTTAAAAAGGTTTTCCTTGACTACAGTTGCCTCAGGCTATCTTTGTTTTACTACAGCTTCCACACTATCTCTTGATGTCTGATGGCAATTCCTTTATAAATAACACAAAAAAGTCTGCAGATGCTGGAAAATCCAAAGCAACACACACAAAACGCTGGAGGAACTCAACAGGTCAGGCAGCATCTAAGGAAAAGAATAAATAATCAAAATTTTGGACCGAGATCCTTCTTCAGGACTGAGAAGGGGGAAGACACCAGAATAAAAAGGTGGGGCCAGGGGAAAGAAGCTAGCTGAAAGGTGATATGTGAAGCCAGATGGGTGGAAAAGAGCAAAGTGTTAGAAGAAAGAATCTGACTGGAGAAGAGAGTGCACCATAAGAGAAAAGGAAAGGAGGCAGGGACCTGGGGGAAGTAAGAGGCAGGGGAAAAGTAGTACTATAAAAGGTCAGAGTGGGGAATAGAGGGGGGAGGGGGGACCTTGTTTACCAGAAAGACAAATTGATATCATGCCATCAGGTTGGAGAGTACCTGGATGGAATACAAGGTGTTGCTCCTCCACCCTGAAAATGGCCTCGTCTTGGCATAATAGGAGGAGTTGGACTGACATGTCAGAACGAAAATCAGAATTAAAATGTCTGGCCATTGGGAAGTCCCGCTTATGGTGGATGGTGCTGAGGTGTTCAACAAAGTGGTCACCCAATTTATGACAGGTCTCACCAAGTAGAGGAGGTGGCATCGAGAGCAGCAGACATAATAGATGACCCCAGCAGATTCACAGTTGAAGTGTTGCCTCACCTGGAAGTACTGTTTGGGGCCCTGATGGAGGTGAGGGAGAGGGTGTATGGATAAGTGTAGCACTTAGGCTGGTTGCAGGGATAAGTGTCTGGAGGTAGGTTAGGGGACGACAAATGGACAAGAGAATTGTGGAGGGATTGACGCCTGTGGAAAGCCGGGGGGGGGGGGGGAGTAGTAGTAATAGGATCCCTTTGGAGGTGGCAGAAGTTGCGGAGGAAAATCTGTTGGCTGTGGAAGCAGATGCGGTGGTAGGTAGGGACTAGAGAGACTCTATCACTATTAAAGCAGAAGGAAGATGGAGTGAGTGCAGATGCAGGCAAGGGCAGCATCAATAGTAGAGTGAGGAAAACCCTGTTCTTTAGAGGAGGACATCTCTGATGTCCTGGAACGGAAAGCTGTGTCCCGGGAGCAGATGCAGCAGAGGTGAAGAAACTGAGAAAAGGGAATAGCATTTTTACAGGAAAAAGGGTGGGAAGAGGTATAGTCAAGATAACCATGGGGATCAGTAGGTTTGCAAATGATGTTGATTGATAGATTGTCTCCAGAGATGGAGACAGAAAGATCAAGAAAGGGGAGGAAGATGTCAGAGATGGACCAAGTGAGTTTAAGGGCAGGGTGGAAGTTATAGTCAAAATTGATAAAACTGAGAAGCTCAGCGTGGGTGCATGAAGCACCGTCAACGTAGTAGAGAAAGAAACAAATATTTCAAGATGCAAGTTACTAAAATAGCAAAAGTACTGTTCTTAAAAAAAGCTTTGACTTTAATTTGTATCTCAATCTCATGAATATAATATTCCATTCTTTTGTACTCTGTAAAGTGATGGTCAATTTTTTTTTATTACTTCCTAATTTTCTCTGCAAGAATCCTTCAGTGTGAGATGGACTGCCAAGTCATCTTGACACCATCACTGTTCTCAAGTTTTAGGACCAACACAGAAAGCAAGGGCAAGATTCATGCCAGAATTTTGTAGACTTTTAAAAAAAATAGACGATTAAGTATATTGCATTGCTGCTAAGATAAAATCTCAACTAGAAGTGATAATAATTCGAATCCTTTAAGCTATTTTAAGCAAGTAATTCAGTGGAGAATTTCAAAAGTTTATAAATTTTTAAAATCATTTTATTATCTCTTAAGGTGAGAGTATCACTGTTAGTAATCTTTATTTACTATAAAGTAATAAAGATTACTTTTACACATCTATGCTCAGTCATCTAGGACACTGATATATCAAGCAGTAGTAAATCAAGGCAACTGGACTTGCTGTATTGTCTAGAAGTTTCACCATTCGTCCAAGAGACTTTCTCAGTTCTAGTCCATGGTGGGTAGTTTTCCGGTTTATAAACACTGAGTGGTTTAAAGGTATCACAATCACATAAGGGACATTAAGAGTTGTAGAGGTATCGAGAGGGTCATTAGTCTTATCTTTGCATGAATGGAGGTGTCAACCGCTGTGGGAACACCAGGACTGAGACGTTAGAACTGCAAAAGTGGTGTCATATCCCACCGCCTCTGCACATTTTGGACAGGGAAGACTAGTGGTTTGAAAGAGAGGTTAAAGAAGCCATCTTTGTCAAACTAGAAAACCCATTCCTGAACAGAGGGGGTGGGGTATGACACCACCTATCAGCTACTTATAATGCAGTCCTAACATCTCTACCCCAGTGTCTCCATAACAGTTCACACCCCCATTCATCCAAAGACACGACTAATGATCCTCTCATTACCTCTACGACACTTAATGACCCTCATGTGACTGCTATTCTTTTAAACAACTCAGTTTATAAACCGTTAAACTGCCCACCATGGATTAGAACTGAAGAAGCCTTTAGGATGAGTGGCAAAATGTCTTCTAGACAACACAGCAAGTCCAGCTGCCTTGATTTACTACTGCTTGATATTACTTTTATACAATAATAGTTTGTCAGTTATATATTTTTTGAATGACATTATCAGAGCGATGTTCAAAATGAAAACATGCAGTTCGTGTTGGTACAGTTATGCAGAAACTAAAAACTTTGTATTTCCTCAAATTAAAAATATGCAATCATAAAGTAAAAAGCAAGAAGCCAATGAGAAAATGAACCAAATTTTGAAAATTATGAATAGGATTGGTCAATTTCATAGTTAGACTGAATTATTAAAAATAAAACAACCTCATTCTGAAAGTTATTTCTAAATGCCAAAGTGGAAGAATGACCCAGAAATAGTGTCAGCAGTACACATGAAAATACAAAACTGCACGAGAAAAACACTTTAAACTCATACATAAAACATATATCAACCTGATTATTTACTGATCATAAAAAGTGAGCAAGCCAAATAAAAGATAAATAAAGAGCTGTACAGTACACAGTACCAACAAAAGTACAAATTTACAAAAAGATAAACCTCTAGCCTCTGGATTTCTTCTGGGAATTCAAAAGGAGAAAGACAATAATTAGTCAAAACATATTCTGCACATTTTTCATACCATTAAGACATTGGTTTCTTTCTCAACACAAGAATTATACCGCAGTTGATAGTGTCATATACAAAAGAACACTATTTTCTGAATCGAGGTAAATTTAAAAATATGAATACTCCATATTTATTTATTCCTTCTCAAATACAAAACTCAATTTAGTTATGCAAGGTCTTTATTGATACTGTTTTATGCAAAGGAATATGAAATATCAAAAAATTTTCTGAAGTAAAATAAGTGCAAATTTCAACTGCCAAACTTTTTGGATACATGTTATCTTAGCTTGATACTTCATTTTATTCTCTTGTAAATACATAACCCCATCAACAAATTCTAAGCATAACTGAATTTAAAATTATCCACCAAAATATCATTAATGAGAACTTCAAACCATAAAATATAGTCATGTTCAAGTAGTTTTGCAATTACTGTGCATTTTAATATATCAGGCAGCAAAGATGAACAGAGGGATTCCTAAATGTTGTTGGATAGTAATTGAAACAGCACAACAAATACGTGCCTTTATAAGGGAAAGCAGAAAATGTGAAAACAAGGCAGTCCTGTTAGAACATTGTGGATTGTTGATGCAGCCATGGGCAGAGTACTGTGTATAGTTCTATTGGGCTAGGGTTGTTTTCTTTCAAACAAAGAAATCCAAGGAAAGGTTTAATTAAATATATATTAGTATAAGCTGTGAGAAGACGAACCTCCCTTCACAGAAAGAATAAAAATCAAACGACAGAATTAAGTCAACTGTAGAAGGGGATTGAAGAAGAAAAATTCAGAGTGATAGGTCTCTGAAACTTGCTCTCTGAAAATGTGGTAGCAGAAACCCTTACTCAATTTATAGTACAAAAATGAGAACATGTAACACGCAAAGCAATGGAGTAAAAACCAGGACCTAATATTAACCTAGATTCCATTTTTGAAACGCAAACACGAGGAAATCTGCAGATGCTGGAATGTCAAGCAACACACATAAGTTGCTGGTGAATGCAGAGGGCAGGCAGCATCTCTAGGAAGAGGCACAGTCGACGTTTCGGGCTGAGACCCTTCGTCAGGACTAACTGAAGGAAGAGTTAGTAAGAGATTTGGAAGTGGGAGGGGGAGGGGATATCCAAAATGATAGGAGAAGACAGGAGGGGGAGGGATGGAGCCAAGAGATTGGCAAATGGGATATGAGAGGATCGTGGGACAAGAGAGCTAGGGAGAAAGAAAAGGGAGGAGGGGAGCCCAGAGGATGGGCAAGGGGTATAGTGAGAAGGACAGAGGGAGAAAAAGGAGAGAGAGAAAAAGAATGTGTGTATATAAATAAATAAATAACGGATGGGGTACGAGGGGGAGGTGGGGCATTAGCGGAAGTTTGAGAAGTCAATGTTCATGCCATCAGGTTGGAGGCTACCCAGACGGAATACAAGGTGTTGCTCCTCCAACCTGATTGTGGCTTCATCTTTACAGTAGAGGAGGCCGTGAATAGACATATCAGAATGGAAATGGGACGTGGAATTAAAATGTGTGGCCACTGGGAGATCCTGCTTTCTCTGGTGGACAGAGCGTAGGTGTTCAGCGAAACGATCTCCCAGTCTGCGTCGGGTCTCGCCAATGTATAGAAGGCCGCATCAAGAGCACCAGACGCAGTATATCACCCCAGCCGACTCACAGGTGAAGTGTCGCCTCACCTGGAAGGACTGTCTGGGGCCCTGAATGGTAGTGAGGGTGGAAGTGTAAGGGCACGTGTAGCACATGTTCCGCTTACAAGGATAAGTGCCAGTAGGGAGATTGGTGGGGAGGGATGGGGGGGACGAATGGACAAGGGAGTCGTGTAGGGAGCGATCCCGGCAGAAAGCGGAGAGAGGGGGTGATGGAAAGATGTGCTTAGTGGTGAGATCCCGTTGGAGATGGCAGAAGTTACGGAGAATATGTTGGACCCCGGAGGCTGATGGGGCGGTAGGTGAGGACAGGGGGAACCCTATTTCTAGTGGGGTGGTGGGAGGATGGAATGAGAGCAGATGTGCGTGAAATGGGGGAGATGCATTTGAGAGCAGAGTTGATGGTGGAGGAAGGGAAGCCCCTTTCTTTACATCTTCTTCATCCTGGAATGAAAAGCCTCATCCTGAGAGCAGAGGCGGTGGAGATGGAGGATTTGCGAGAAGGGGATGGCATTTTTGCAAGAGACAGGGTGAGAAGGGGAATAGTCCACATAGTTGTGAGAGTCAGTAGGCTTATAGTAGACATCAGTAGATAAGCTGTCTCCAGAGACAGAGACAGAAAGATCTAGAAAGGGGAGGGAGGTGTCAGAAATGGACCAGGTAAACTTGAGGACAGGGTGAAAGTTGGCGGCAAAGTTAATGAAGTCAACAAGCTCAGCATGCGTGCAGGAAGCAGCACCAATGCAGTCGTCGATGTAGCGTAGGAAAAGTGGGGAACAGATACCAAAATAGGTTTGGAACATAAGATGTTCCACAAAGCCAACAAAAAGGCAGGCATAACTGGGACCCATACGGGCGCCCATGGCTACACCTTTAGTTTGGAGGAAGTGGGAGGAGCCAAAGGAGAAATTATTAAGAGTAAGGACTAATTCCGCTAGACGGAACAGAGTGGTGGTTCAGTCTGGAATCCAAAAAGAAGCGGAGAGCTTTGAGATCTTCCTGATGGGGGATGGAAGTATATAGGGACTGGACATCCATGGTGAAAATAAAGCGGTGGGGGCCAGTGAACTTAAAATCATCGAAAAGTTTCAGAGCCTGAGAAGTGTCACGAACATAGGTAAAAAAGGGATTGAACAAGGGGGGATAAAACAGTGTCAAGGTATGCAGAAGTGAGTTTGGTGGGGCAGGAGCAAGCTGAGACAATGGGTCTAGCTGGACAGGCAGGTTTGTGGATCTTGGGTAGGAGGTAGAAATGGGAAGTGCGGGGTGTGGGAATTATAAGTGTGGTAGCAGTGGATGGGAGATCCCCTGAGCGGATAAAATCGGTGATGGTGCGGGAAACAATGGCCTGGTGCTCCTTAGTGGGGTCATGATCGAGGGGTAAGTAAGAGGAGGTATCCGCAAGTTGTTGCTGTGCCTTGGCAAGGTAGAGGTCAGTGCGCCAGACTACAACAGCGCCCCCTTTATCAGCGGGTTTTATAGTAAGGTTAGGATTAGTGCGGAGGGAGTGGAGAGCAGAGCGTTCGGAAGGAGCGAGGTTGGAATGGGAACAAGGTGTGGTGAAGTTAAGACAGTTGATGTCTGTTATTTATTTATATACACACATTCTTTTTCTCCCTCTGGCCCTCTCACTATACCCCTTGCCCATCCTCTGGGCTTTCCCCCCCTCCCCCTTTTCTTTCTCCTTAGGCCTCCTGTCCCATGATCCTCTCATATTCCTTTTGCCAATCAACTGTCCAGCTCTTGGCTCCATCCCTCCCCCTCCCGTCTTCTCCTATCATTTTGGATCTCCCCCTCCCCCTCTCAAATCTCTTACTAGCTCTTCTTTCACTTAGCCCTGACGAAGGGTCTCAGCCCGAAACGTCGACTGTACCTCTTCCTAGAGATTCTGCCTGGTCTGCTGCGTTCACCAACAACTTTTATTTGTGTTGCTTCCATTTTTGAAAGGCTTGTTCTGTGTCACCAATTCCTATGATTTTATCAATTCATTAGCCAGAACAAATCTGCCAAACCATATAGCATTGTCACAATTTATTTCTCAGACCATTTAAGCCTATTCATGATGAATTAACAATATAATGCTCCCCCCAAGAAATCATCAACTGTTCAGCAATAGAGTACTCAACCAAGTATTCCCAGTGTCCTGTCAATTTGCTTTATATCTGGTTTCAAGAATGCACAAGTCAGAGTTCAATTATTTCTCTTCCAATTTAACCAGCATACCGAAGAATCAATAACGGCACCTTCAGTCCAAGGAATCATAGGGAAGGGAAATATTCAATCCCATCTTTGGACTTGTACTCTAATATACAGTAAAATTTAATGAAAAGCTCTCAATACCAAATTCCTCAAACTCAGATTTCCACACAATCATTTGAAGGAAGTGAGATTAGTATACAATGGCATGCAAAAGTTTGGGCACCCCGGTCAAAATTTCTGGTACTGTGAATAGTTAAGTGAGTAGAAGATGAACTGATTTCCAAAAGTCATAAAGTTGAAGATGAAACATTGTTTTCAACAGCTTAAGAAAGATTAGTGTATTATTTTTGTTTTGTACAATTTTAGAGTGAAACAAAAGAAAAGGAGCACCATGCAAAAGTTTGGGCACGCCAAGAGATTTGAGCTCTCAGATAACTTTTACCAAGGTCTCAGTCCTTAATTAGCTTGTTAGGGCTATGGCTTGTACACAGTCATCGTTAGGAAAGGCCAGGTGATGCAAATTTCAAAGCTTTATAAATACTCTGACTCCTCAAACCTTGTCCCAACAATCAGCAGCCATGGGCTCCTCTAAGCAGCTGCCTAGCACTCTGAAAATTAAAATAAATGATGCCCACAAAGTAGAAGAAGGCTATAAGAAGATAGCAAAGTGTTTTCAGGTAGCCGTTTCCTCAGTTCATAATGTAATTAAGAAATGGCAGTTAACAGGAATGGTGGAGGTCAAGTTGAGGTCTGGAAGACCAAGAAAACTTTCCCAGAGAATGCTCGTAGGATTACTGGAAAGGCAAATCAAAACCCCGTCTGACTGCAAAAGATCTTCAGGAAGTTTTAGCAGACTCTGGAGTGGTGGTATACTAATCTACTGTGCAGCAACACCTGCACAAATATGACTTTCATAGAAGAGTCATCAGAAGAAAACCTTTCCTGCGTACTCACCACAAAATTCAGCATCAGAAGTTTGCAAAGGAACATCTAAACAAGCCTGATGCATGTTGGAAACAAGTCCTGTTGAATGATGAAGTTAAAATAGAACTTTGTAGTGGTGTGCTACACACAGCGCTAAAATAACCACACGTAGTCGGTGAGTTAGGGTTGCGATGAAAGAGATTTATTCGAACTTCGCGGCCTGCTTTAAAGCCTTCCCGTTCCCGCCCTCCTTGGGCGGGACTGCTGTGGGGAATGCATATTGGGGGATCTCATAAGGGGTCACAGTTTGAGGATAGAGGGGAAGCCTTTTAGGACCGAGATTAGGAAAAACTTCTTCATGCAGAGGGTGGTGAATCTGTGGAATTCTCTGCCACAGGAAACAGTTGAGGCCGGTTCATTGGCTATATTTAAGAGGGAGTTAGATATGGCCCTTGTGGCTACGGGGGTCAGGGGGTATGGAGGGAAGGCTGGGGCGGTGTTCTGAGGTGGATGATCAGCCATGATCATAATAAATGGCGGTGCAGGCTTGAAGGGCCGAATGGCCTACTCCTGCACCTATTTTCTATGTTTCTATGTTTCTATTCCCAGACCCTTTCCGCATGCGGGATTTCCCCCTGCTGGTGAAGATGGCCTGGCGCCCTTTTTGGGGCCGGCCCTCTGCCTGTGCGTGCTGTTTCGTGAGCCAGTTTGTGTGTGCTAGAAAGTGGGTCGCCACAAAATCCCCCCACCCAGGACCGGCGATACCTCCCCCAATGTCCACAGTCTGGATCGGCCTCTGTTTGGGTGGTCTGCCCCTGCGCTGCAGTGCCTGGACCGGCTGCGCCAAGTCCACATGGGCCGGTTTGAGTCGGTCCACCATGAAAACCTCCTCTCTCCCCCCAATGTCCAGCACGAACGTGGACCCATTGTTCCTGATCACCTTAAACGGCCCCTCGTAGGGCCGCTGTAGCGGTGCCCGGTGTCCGCCCCGTCGTACAAAAAGAAACTTACAGTTCTGTAGGTCTTTGGGTACGCAGGTCGGGCTCTGTCCGTGCTGTGAAGTGGGGATGGGGGCCAGGTTACCGAGCCTCTCACGTAGTCTGTCCAGGACTGCTGCGGATTCTTCCTCTTGCCCCCTTGGGGCTGGTATGAAATCTCCAGGGACTACCAGGGGTGCTCCGTACACCAACTCGACCGACGAGGTGTGCAGATCCTCTTTGGCCGCTGTGCGGATTCCGAGCAGGACCCAGCGAAGTTCGTCCACCCAGTTAGGCCCCTCCAGGTGGGCCATGAGAGCTGACCTCAGGTGACGGTGGAAGCGCTCCACTAGTCCGTTGGACTGTGGGTGGTAGGCAGTTGTGTGGTGTAGCTGTGTTCCTAAAAGGCTGGCCATACCTGACCACAGGCTGGAGGTGAACTGGGCGCCCCTATCGGAGGTAATGTGGGCTGGTACCCCGAAGCGGGCTACCCAGGTTGCGATCAGTGCTTGGGCACAGGATTCAGAGGTGGTGTTGGTGAGCGGGACCGCCTCTGGCCATCTGGTGAACCGGTCTATCATAGTTAGGATGTACCATGCTCCTTGCGACACTGGCAGGGCCCCACGATATTCACATGAATGTGGTTGAACCTCCGGCTGGTGGGATCGAACTGCTGCGGCAGAGCCTCGGTGTGCTGCTGCACCTTGGCCATTTGGCACTGCATGCATGTTTTGGCCCATTCACTGACCTGTTTATGAAGTCCATGCCACATGAACCTGTTGGCGACCAGCTGGACTGTTGTCCTGATGGAGGGGTGCGCTAAGTTGTGTATGGATTTGAAAACCTGCTGCCGCCGCCAGGCTGCTGAGATGACGGGGCGGGGTTGGCCGGTAGCTACGTCACATAGTTGGGTCCTCTCACCTGGGCCTACGGGGAGGTCTTGGAGCTGCAAACTGGAGACTGCAGTCCTGTAACTGGGGATCTCAGCGTCTGCCTGCTGTGCCTCTGCCAGCGCTGCATAGTCCACCCCCTGGGACAGGGCCTGTATGGTCAGTCTGGAAAGTGCGTCCGCCACGACGTTGTCCTTTCCAGAGACATGCCGGATGTCCGTCGTGTACTCGGAGATGTAGGACAGATGTCGCTGCTGGCGGGACGACCAGGGGTCAGACACCTTCATGAACACAAAGGTAAGAAGGGCCTACCTTCTAAGTAGTACCTGAAATGCCGGATTGCTAGGTATAGTGCCAATAGCTCCCGGTCAAAAGCACTACATTTGAATTCAGGTGGTCGTAGGTGTTTGCTGAAGAAAGCCAGGGGTCGCCAGTGACCCTCGATGAGTTGTTCCAGCACTCCACCGACTGCTGTGTTGGATGCGTCCACCGTGAGGGCAGTAGGAACGTCCGTTCTGGGGTGCACTAGCATCGCGGCATTTGCCAAGGCTTCTTTGGTTTTAACGAAAGCGGCTGCAGCCTCTTCATCCCAGGTAATGTGCTTGCCCTTACCCGACATCAGGGTGAACAGGGGGCGTATGGTTCGGGCTGCTGAGGGGAGGAAATGGTGGTAGAAATTCACCATACCCACAAATTCCTGCAGGCCTTTGATTGTGTAGGGTCGAGGGAAGTGGCGGACTGCGTCTACCTTGGTGGGCAGCGGGGTTGCCCCGTCTTTAGTAATCCTGTGGCCCAAGAAGTCGATGGTGTCGAGTCCGAACTGGCATTTGGTTGGGTTGATTGTAAGGCCGAATTCGCTCAGGCTGGAGTAGAGCTGGCGGAGGTGGGACAGATGCTCCTGACGACTACTGCTGGCTATGAGGATGTCGTCCAAGTAGATGAATGCAAAGTCCAGGTCACATCCCACCGTGTCCATTAGCTGCTGGAATGTCTGTGCGGCATTCTTTAGACCGAACGGCATTCGGAGGAATTCGAAAAGTCCAAACAGGGTGATGAGTGCTGTTTTGGGGATGTCGTCTGGATGTACCGGGATTTCATGATATCCCCGGACGAGGTCTACCTTGGAAAAGATCCTTGCGCCGTGTAGGTTTGCTGCGAAGTCTTGAATGTGCAGCACAGGGCAGCGGTCTGGCATTGTAGCCTCGTTTAGTCTGCGGTAGTCACCGCATGGTCTCCAGCCCCCCGTTGCCTTGGGCACCATGTGCAGGGGGGAGGCGCATGGGCTGTCGGACCGTTGTATGATCCCCAATTCTTCCATCTTCTTGAACTCCTCCTTCGCCATTCGGAGCTTGTCCGGGGGAAGCCTTCGAGCACGGGTGTGGAGGGGTGGTCCCTGGGTCGGGATGTGGTGCAGTACTCCGTATCTGGGCATGGCTGCCGTGAACTGCAGTGTCAGTACTGATGGGAAATCCGCCAGGACCCTGGTGAATTTGTCGTCGGACAGCATGATGGAGTCCAGGTGTGGGGCTGGCAACTTTGCTTCACCCAGGGAGAACGTTTGAAAAGTCTTGGCGTGGACTAATTGCTTCCCTTGCAGGTCGACCAGCAGGCTGTGGGCTCGTAGAAAATCCACCCCCAGGAGTAGTTGGGCCACGGCAGCCAGTGTGAAGTCCCATGTGAACCAGCTGGAGCTGAACTGTAGCCGCACTGTGCGGGTGCCGTAGGTTCGTATTGTGCTGCCATTTGCAGCCCTCAGGGTGGTTCTCTGTTGCAGGTGTCGTAACTCGTTGGAGGTAAGACACTGATCTCCGCTCCGGTGTCGACCAAAGAGCAGCGTCCCGACTGCTTGTCCCAGAATACAGGAGGCTGTCCTGATGGCCAGCCACCGTAGCCATCAGCGGCCTGGCATTTCCCAGGAATTTGCAGGGTGGTCTGCAGCGGCAGGCCTCTGTACCCCACCGCTGGTGGTAGAAGTACCATTGTTCATTGGGCTCCTCACACCCGCCGCCGGGTTTTGTAGGCTCTGCTGCCGGGCCTGGTCGGGTCTGCCATTGGGCACACGGCTTGGTGATCCGTGCACCGGACGCCCCTCTCTTTCCCGGCATTCCACAGTGCATCAGCCTGGGCCGCCACCTCCCAGGGGTTGCTGAAATCTGCGTCGGACAGCAGCAGGCACATGTCCTCGGGCAGTTGCTCTAGGAATGCCTGCTCAAACATGAGGCAGGGTTTGTGTCCTTCAGCCAGGGCCAGCATTTCGTTCATTAGTGCTGACGGCGGCCTGTCTCCCAAACCATCCAGGTGCATTAAGCTCTGAAAGTCCTTATGAGCAGGGCTTTGAATGCTGTGTATCTGCTGTCCTCCGGGGGTGACTCTATAAACTCAACTTGTGCAGCTGTCTCCTGGTCGAGGGAGCTCAGCACATAGTAGTAGTGGGTGGACTCCGAGGCTATCTGCTGAATATGGAATTGAGCTTCTGCTTGTTTGAACCATAAACGGGGCCACAGCAGCCAAAAGCTTGGCAGTTTCAACGAAACTGCGTGAACAGATGTGGCGTCGGTCATCTCTGGTCCAAATATCGTTTGGGCCGTCGGGGTCACCAATTGTAGTGGTGTGCTACACACAGCGCTAAAATAACCACACGTAGTCAGTGAGTTAGAGTTGCGATGAAAGAGATTTATTCAAACTTCGCGACCTGTTTTAAAGCCTTCCCGTTCCCGCCCTCCCTGGGCGGGACTGCTGTGGGGAATGCATATTCCCAGACCCTTTCCACGCGCGGGATTTTCCTCTTGCTGGTGAAGATGGCCAGGCGCCCTTTTTGGGACCAGCCCTCTGCCTGCACGCGCTGTTTCGTGTGCCGGTTCGTGTGTGCTAGGAAGTGGGTCGCCACAACCTTTTGGCCGCAATGAGCAAAGGTATGTTTGGAGAAAAAAGGGTGCAGAATTTCATGAAAGGAACACCTCTCCAACTGTTAAGCACGGGGGGGTGGATTGATCATGCTTTGGGCTTGTGTTGCAGCCAGTGGCACAGGGAACATTTACTGGTAGAGCGAAGAATGAATTCAATTAAATACCAGCAAATTCTGGAAGCAAATATCACACCATCTGTAAAAAAGCTGAAGATGAAAAGAGGATGGCTTCTACAACAGGATAATGATCCTAAACACACCTCAAATTCCACAATGGACTACCTCAAGAGGCACAAGCTGAAGGTTTTGCCATGGCCCTCACGGTCCCCCAACCTAAACATCATCGAAAATCTGTGGATAGACCTCAAAAAAGCAGTGAATGCAAGACGGCCCAAGAATTTCACAGAACTAGAAGCCTTTTGCAAAGGAAGAATGGGCTTCGGGCCCTTTTCCTTTTTTGTTATTTTGAAACTGTAAGAGATTGAAATAAAAAAGTAATCTTGCTTAAAATATTAAAGAAATGTGTCATCTTTAACTTCATGCCTTTTGAAAATCAGGTCATCTTTTACTCGCTTAGCTATTCACAGTAACAGAAATTTTGACCAGGGGTGCCCAAACTTTTGCATGCCACTGTCGATGGGTACTTGATAGTTGGCATGGGCATGGTGGACAGTGGGACCTGTTTCTATAGGATGCTGTGGCTCTAAATGGCATTTTTAGAACATCAAAAAGAATTTAAATCTTTAGTTAGTACCAATTGCAATAAACAAACTTTAATGCAACACAACAGAGAACAGTACTGGCCCTTCAGCCCACAATGTTGTGCCAACCTATATAAACATACTCCACAATCAATCTAAAACTTCCCTCCTAATAACCTATAATAGTCCATTTTTCTTCCATCCATGTGCCCATCTAAGAGTCTCTTAAATATCCTTATTATATCATCCTCTACCACCATCCCTGTCAGTGTGTTTGACAAGTCTATCACTCTGTTAAAAAAAAAACACCTCTGACATCTTCCCAAAGCTTTCCTCCACTTACTTTAACAGTATGTCCTTTGGCATGTCTCATAATCAATAATAAAGCTTAGTTTGCTCAATATTTTTTTCATAAGGCATGTTCGCTACCCAACCAGTTCCCCACCACCACCACCATCCTCCTTCTGCTGGAACTGTCCTCACACTCAACAATTTCTCTTTCAGCTCCTCCCGCTTCCTCCAATAGGCACCTGCATGAGCTCCAGCTGTGCCTACCTTTTGTTGGTTATAGGGAACAGTCCATTTCCAAGGCTTTCTTGGTAATGTTCCCCAATCCTTCTGCACTACATTGATGACTACATTGGTATTGCTTCATGTACCTACGCTGATCACAACAATTTAATTAACTTTGCCTTTAACTTCCACCCTGCCCTTAAATTCACATGGTCCATTTCTGACATCTCTCTCCCCTTTCTCCATCTGTCCCCATCTTGGCAAAATGTCTACCGATATCTTTATAAACCTACCAAATGCCAAACTTATCTTGACTATATCTCTTTCCACTATGTCTCCTGTAACAATGCTATTCCCTTTTCTTCATTCCTTTGTCTCCGCTGCATCAGCTCCTAGGATGAGGCTTTCATTTCCTGGACAGAGATGTCTTCCTTCTTCAAAGAACAGGATTTCCCTTCCTTCAGTATTAATACTGCCCTCACCTGCATTTCCTCCATTTCCCAGACACCCACCCTCACCCCATCTTCCCCTGCCTTAACAAGGATAAAGTTCCTCTTGTTCTCACCTACCACCCCATGAACCTCCACATCTTGCGCATCATTCTCCACAACTTCTGTGATCTTCAACAGGACCCTACCACAAAACACATTTTACCTCCTCTCCCTCATCCTCTGCATTCTGCACAGATCATTTCCAGAGTTTTATAGAACTGTAACATTACCTCATAGCTCCTGAACAAAATTGCCTGACTAATGAAGATCAACACACTATTTGCCTTCAACATCTTATCAACTTTGAGGGATCAATGGACTTAGACCCCGAGATCCCTCCATTCCCCTATACTACTAAGAATCCTGCCACTCGAGAGGGAAAAATAAATCAGCCCGAATGGCCCAATTCTGCTCTTATTAACCTATTACTTCACCTTAAAGTTCAATCTTCCAAAGTGCATGACTTCACACTTCTCCAGATTGAACTCCATCTGCCACTTCTCTGCCCAGCTTTGCACCCTTTTTATATCCCCTTGTACCCTCTGACAACTTCCATCACTATCCACAACACCACAAACCTTGAGTCTTCTGTAAACCTACTATCCCACTGTAGATGCTGTCTGACCTGCTGATTTCCTCCAGCATTTTGTGTGCGCTTCTTTGGATTTCCAGCATCTGCAGATTTTGTCATGTTTGTGATTTACTATCCTACCAGTTCACTTCATCATCCAAGTCATTTATAAACATCACAAAAAATTAGGGGTTTCAGTACAGATCCATGTCGAATACTACCAGTCTCCAACTTCCAGGTAAAATATGCTACCACTCTCTCTGCCTTCTGTAGGGAAGTTAATTACAAATTATGTAGCAAAGCTTCCATGCCTTATGACTTTATGGATGAGCCTACCATGAGAAACCTTATTAAGAACTTTACTAAAATCTATATACACCACATCCATGACTCTACCTTTAATTTGTTTAATCACTTCCTCAAAAAACCTCAATCAGGTTTCTGAGACACGATCTACCCTCACAAAGTCATTCCCCAGGAGTAAATGGATTAACAAATGAGGAGCATTTGATGGCCCTGGGCCTGTACTTACTAGAGTTTAGAAGTCTGAGGAGAGGATCTCATTGTAACTATCGAATATTGAAAGGCCTAGATAGAGTGCACATAGGGAAGGTATTTCCAGTAGTGGGATTCTAGGACAAGATGCACAGCCTCAAAATAGAAAGACATCCCTTTGGAAAAGAGGCGAGAAGGAATTTCTTTTGCCAGAGGGTGGTGAATTTGTGGAATTCATTGCCACCAATAGCTGTGGAAGCCAAGTCATTGGGTACGTTCAAAGCAAAGGTTGATAGATTCTTGATTAACAAGGACATCAAAGATTACAGGAGGAAAGCAGGAGAATGGGATTAAGAGGGGGAAAAAATTGACCATAATCAAGGGGGAAGAGTAGACCCAACTGGTCAAATGGCCTATTTGTGTACTAAGGCTTATGGTCATATGTCATTTGGCCCCAGGAATTCACCCATCTTAACTATTTTCCTGGACATTCTACAATTTTCAAGAGTCCTACACGATTTTTGTTTCAAAAACCTTCACTCCAAAGCCTAGACTGCTTCCTCGTTTCTTTTGCCTAAGTATTCTACCTCTCTTGTCAACAATGGTTCTTTAACCTGACCACATTTCTCCTGTCTCAATTGGACAAACCTATCCAGAACACCATGCAAGCGCTCTCTAAACAATCTTCACATTTCTGCTGTGCACTTCCGAGAACATCTGTTCCCAATTTATGCTCTAAGTTCTTGACTAATACTATCGTAATTAGCCCTCACCAAAATAAACACTCCTCCATACTATCTGCTCCTATCCTCCTCCATAACCAAGGTAAAGGTCAGGGAGTTGTGGTCTCCATCTCCAAAATGCTCGCCCACCAAGAGATCTGTCAGCTAAACAGGTTCACTGCCTGATATTAGACCCAGTATGATCTCTGCTCTAGTCAGCCTGTCCACATTGTGTCAGGAATCCTTTCTGGACACACGTAACAAGTTATGCCCCATCTAACCCATATGCACAAAAGAGGTGCCAATCAATATTAGGGAAGTTGAAGTCACTCATGACAACAACCCTGCTATTTTTGCAGCTTTCCAACATCTTATTTATTTGCCCTTCTATTGCCATTGGGGAGCCTATAGAATACTTACAATGATCTTATTTACAAGATGAAATCTTCTGAAGTGAAAAGACTTTTTGCAAATGGTAATTGTATAAAACAAATCCAGTTATTTATTTTGATAATGTTTGACTTTATTGGAATACATTAAATACTTTGTATTATACTTAAAAATAAATTGTGCCATAATATCTACTTGGATCAGACTTAAATCAATTTAAAAAGGCACTCAGAGAGATATTTAAAATTGTCAGTTAGGATCCAAATCTCTGCATTACTTATAGTTTCTATCACATCACACAACCTCAGTAATAGAAATCTGCATGGTTAATTGGCACCATTTTATATCCACTACGGTATTTAACTCAAATAGCAGAAAATTTCTGGATTCTGAATGTAGAGATGTAAAAATGATAGCTTCAACAATCCTTTAAGGCAGAGTTCCAAAGACTTAAACTCACATGAATGTAAATCTAATTATTTTACCTTAGAACATTGCCAATTTAACCACAAAAAATATTATCTTAATGAAAGAAAACTTTTATTCTTGTCCTTTTACTAATGTATCAATATTAAGATTTCTCTCTGATTTGTGGACTGTGTACTGTACTTACCCCATTCCATTCTACGCCCATACTCACTTCCTCGCCACCATCTGGCCCACTCTCATATTTTACCACATCTACATTTAGACTTTCACGGCTTCTTCTTTTCTCTATGCTTTCAGGATCATTAAGTACTTCAGCTACTCTTTGTTTATGGATATTATCAAGACCCTGAGGAACAAAGGTATTTATTTTAATTGAAATACTTTCAATAATATGAAATTATATTAAACTGCCAGTAATTAAGATTTTATAAAGAAACCAGAAACAACATGAATAAAGGTATAATGTAAATACACCACAAAATTGCATATGAATACATGGAACATTTAAAACAAAACATTTGCATTTGTAATATACCTTTCATGACTTCTGATAGTGACCAGATAATTAGTTCTAGTTATGGTGACTAAAAGATAAATGTTACCCACAGTACAAGAGAAAATTCTTTCCAACTGTTCAAAATAGTTCCATGTATGTATCCTTACAGGCACATCGTTCATCATGAGTGAAAGACAGACCTCTGGTACCTTGGCCTAGATTCAGTACTCAAGTCTTGAACCTGTACCACTTTGGTTTAGAAATGGCAGTGCTGTCAACTGAACCCAGCCCATTAGGGCACAGCTGGAATACTGAGAGCTTCACCATGGGAAATAATAATTGCGATGAAGAGGAGATTCACCAAGATATTGCCTGGGATGGAGTGTTTCAGGAATGAGTGGGTGGAAGAGGCAGGTACATAGAGCACAGAATAGTAGAACACAGGAACAGGCCCTTTGGTTGACAGTAACTGCACCAAACACAAAGCTAAATTGAACCAATGGTCTTCTACCGGTACATAATCCATATCCCTCTATTCCATGCATGTTCATGTTTCTAATAGCCACTTAAACATCACTATCATATCTGCTTCTAGCACATCCCCCATCAGCCCTTTTCAGGCATGTTTAAAAAAAATCTTATCCCTTAAGTCTCCCTTAAACGCCCCCTTGCACCTTAAATGCACGTCCTCTAGTATTAAATATTTCTGCCCTAGGAAAAGAAGATTCTGACCTTCTACCCTATCCATGCCTCTCAATTTTATATACTTCTGTCAGGTCTCCCCTCAACATCCAATGCTCCTGAGAAAACAACCCAAGTTTATCCAATCCCTGCTTATAGTTTATACCCTCTAATCCTGTCAACATCCAGTGAATCTCTTCTGTGCTTTTTCCAAAGCCTTCACCTACCTCCTGTAATGGGGAGATCAGATTGCACACAATACTCCAAGTGTGGCTTTACCAAAGTACTTCCAGAACATTAAAGTACCTGGACAAATAGTTGAACTGTCAAGCCACATAAGGACTATTGACATGATGGCCTGGAGGCACAGTTTCTTCTATAATTTCCTAATTCTATGATTCAAATAACATTGTTCCTCTTAAAATGCACAAATGTTTAACACCTCATCTTACTTGTTTACGAGATCTCAGAGCTGCTTCTTCAAGTGTTTCAGCCGCTTCAAACTTGCCCTGACGTCTATAAAGAGCCCCAAGATTCTTCAAAGTTGTTGTCACTGTTGGGCTTTATGGAGTAAAAAAGGAAATAAACAAATTAAAGTTCTCAAAAAAAAATTCACATCTGAAAAGTATTCTGCCTTTTATAGATCTAATACCAAGAGAAATAGAGTCCAACATACCCTCGACAATTAAAATAGCTGTGAAATTTATTTTCAGAGTCAGAGAATAATAGGATCATTTAGCACTGAAAAAGGCCATTCAGGAAATTTGTCTACAGTGAGGCTGCGTGGAGTACTGTGTTATAAGGTATAGATAAGGTGGTTGGTAGCAGTCCCCAGGGTAAGGGACTCCGAGACTAAGGGGAATAGATGTCGAGTGAGTGAGGTAAGATTTAGAGCAGACATTCCACCCCCTCCCCCGCCCACACAGTTCATTGTGAATATATGGAAGTGGCTGAGGCAGGTACAATTTTATCATTTAAGCAGCACTTAGGTCGGTATATTCAGAAGCAGGGCTTAGACTGATATTGGCTGAACCCAGGAAATGCCCCATTCCCACCCAGCAGAAAATGCAGCAGTCCCACAGTAACCAGCAAATCCATTATGATCTCCCAAACAATAGGTCATATGTACAAGTGTACATAAGTCAGGCACTTATAACCCGGGGAAGACCTGTATTCAGAACTCCACATTAAGCAGGTGTATACAGTCTCAAGACTAAGAAAGTATACTCTTCTATTTACTATAAGCTCCTTAGTAAAAATATGAAAACATACCTGTCAACTTTGCAAGCTTTGTACCAGCCTCCATACTCGCCAAATGTGGTGCCATCTTTAGGCTTCCCCTAAACAGAGTACAATAATCTAGTATGTGCAATGTCTGTCAGGCTTGTATGTAAAACAATCAATACAACAGTACAGAAAATTAAGTTTCAACAGTAGTTATGAGAAAAGATTTATATGATGTTTAAAAGGATGCACTATTAAAGAAGAAAATATTCTCAAAACCTTGTTCCATAGGGTTAAATGTGTCAACAGTTCTGACAGAGGCTTAACCTATGACTCCCTACTTCAGCTGGACCAGGTGGGTACAGGGGCAATGCACATCAACTCTGGGCTGGGTCAACATCCAACCTCATACTTACAAGTTGAATTAGATTAAATGAACTTCCTTAGAGAAGATACCAAAGAATATCACAATCTAAAATGCAGAGCACATAATACATTTTCTAGACTACGGATAATGTTCAATACAGGAAAAAAGATTCCAAATTACTTTAATTTATTTTATCATTATAAACTGAAATATTTTCATACAAGCCACTGAAAACAATGAAGTTTTACTGTTACCTTGCATTGTTCCTCTCTTTCTTCAGCGTGCATCCAAATCGGTTTATTTTCATCTTGGAAAAAATACAAAAAGGAATCACAAATTATAACTTTTTCCCACATTTGAATAATTTTACCTTTTATAATACTTAGAAATATTTCAAAAGTACAGCATTAATTTGATTGAGTATGCAATACAAAGAAACTATAATTCACATATACCATAAGGTAGCATCCAATTGTTTTATATTTTATTTATTCTTTATTGCCTGTTAGCTTGAAACTTGCTTATTCATTTCTCTAAAACAAAGGAAGAAATAAAGGAAGCAACATTCATACCTAGGTTATGCTGACTGTTCTAATTGACATTTGTAAAATTCTGCTCAAAATAAAGAAAATCTGTCATCACCAACTTACCATCCACACAACCAAATTCCCTTTCATGAGCACGTGTGAGAATCTCTTTATATAATGTCTCTGCTTGTTTGAACTTTCCTTGTTTTAAATAGCAAGATGCCTAAAATGTATAAAATGTATTATTAGACAGAAATGTAGGAATTTTTGAAGACAGAAGCTGCAATGTATTAAATCAATTGGCTAAACACATTGATTTTCTATAAATGCAATTGCTAAAGAGGCATTGAGAAGAGTCAGAATAAATCAAATAAAAAAATTAGTACAAGAACCAAGCCAATTATATTACCTTCATAAATCTTCAAAACCTTGTATCAAGTATTACAATTTGATACTTTAAAAAAAATCATTTCGGTTCTTTGCATGATATCCTCTCGGGATACTCCTTCAGCTATGTTTCAGGCCTCAAAAAGCATGTTCACTGAGCTAAATCAAAGTTAATGCAGCTAGCTACTGTAGGACATAAAATTACTCGGGACTTTACAGCACAGAAACAAGCCATTTCACCAATAAGTCTATGCTGGTCACAGACAAGAGAAAATCTGCAGATACTGGAAGATTAGGGTCTATATTTCTTATGCAAAATTTCAAAATCCTGTCATGTTTTCTTCTCTTTTGTGTACATACAGTATCTAATAACACATTAAATATAGTTGCCAAGTGTCATAATTAACCCAAATGGCAATGAATTCCAAATTCTTATTACTTTCCAAGTGCCACTGTTACCTTTCTGGCTTATATTTGTGACTTTTAGTATAAGACTCTTCCAAAAGTAAAACTAACTTCTGCCTACATCTACTCAATCAAATTCATTCATAATTTCAAAGTATATTAAGTCACCTCTCAATTGTGACTTTACTGGAGAAAAGAATCTCAGTCTGTCTTTTTCATTATTCTGATCTCTTACTTCAATTATTATACATTACTTCTTTCCCATTTTTTTCTTTTTTATAAGATGGACTTCTGACCTGTGCACAATAATCAAGTATAGACAAATGAAGTCTCCACAAGTTTAATATACATCCAGATTTGGAATTCCTTTCTTTTGCACTTAATATACTTGGTGGACATCCAAAGTGTATGTATCTTTGCAACTATTTATGAATTTACTCTACTTTTTCCTGTTACACAGTTTAAGGTTTTGCTTTCCACCATAGATTCACTTTCCCTCCTGTCAAAATGCAGGAATTGTTACACACCCAGATAAGTCCAAAATCTTTTTGGTGACAGATGCTTTCAACAATTTTAAAATAGTTTAAATCTCTTGGAATATCAGGGATATTTAAAAGCTGTTCAAAGGCTTTGCCAGTCTTTGTAAGAAGGCAAAATTTCATTCCAAAACTTGTCTCCTGCTTTCTGAGTTGGTGTTTTAGCATTACGATAATAGAGGTGTACTTGCCACTGAGGTCTCCTTGTGCTTCTTGGGAACAGTGGGAAGTTATACAGAGGATTCAGGGCCTTTAGGTATCAAGCCAAATCCAACTTCATTCAACCCAGAGTTCACTGTACAGAGCTGAAACCTTACTTAGTGTAGATTCTGCACTCCAATCAGCCATACCATTTGTAATTTCAGATACAGGTTTTACTTTATTTTATGGTACATAGATATCGCTGGCAAGACCAGCATTTATTGCACATCCCAACCCTACCCCTAACCCTGGGATATCTGTTCAGGAATCCTTATTTGTGTACATGGGCCTGAGGGCAGCACAAGTAAACATTGTTAAAAATTATTTGTGCTTTCAGTAATATAGTGTTTTTTTTTTCACTTCTAATTATTAAAACATCTCATGGTACTACTGAAAGAGCTTTATTTTTTTTGCTGTCCTGGCTAACCACTTGCCTGCATCAACAGCTTATCTGACTATTTAATGTATTGTAAGTGTTACAATATATTCCTGTGTTGTGTATTTGGACTTTCAGAAGGTCTTTGACATGGTGCCACACACAAGGCTGCTTACCAAGTTAAGAGCTCATGGTATTACAGGAATATTACTGGCATGGTTAGAGCATAGAGCATGGTTAGGAGGAAGCAAGAGAGAATAAAAGGATCCTTTTCTGGTTGGCTGCCAGTGACAAGTGGTGTTCCACAGGGGTTGGTGTTGGGACCACTTCTTTTTATGTTGTATATCAATGATTTAGATTATGGAATAGATGGCTTTGTTGTCAAGTTTGCAGATGATACAAAGATTGGTGGAGGGGCAGGTAGTGTTGAGGAAACAAGCAGGTTGTAGAAGGACTTGGTAGTCCTTGTGCAGAACACCCTAAAGGTTAACTTGCAGGTAGAGTTAGTGGTGAGGAAGGCAAATGATTTCAAGAGGCCTAGAATAGCAGGAATATGATGCTGAGGATTTATAAGACACTGGTGAGGACTCACCTTGAGTATTGTGAACAGCTTTGGGCTCCTCACCTAAGAAAAGATGTGCTGGCATTGGAGAGGGTTCAGAGGAGGTTCACAGGGATGATCTGGGAATGAAAGGGTTGTCATACGAGGAACCTTTGACAGCTCTGGGTCTGTACTCACTGGAATTCAGAAGTATGAGGGGGGACCTCATTGAAGCCTTTTGAATGTTGAAAGGCCTAGACAGAGTAGATGTGGAAAAGGTTTCCCCTGTGAGGGAGTCTAGGACAAGAGAGCACAGCCTCAGGATAGAGGGCGTCCATTTTAAAAAGAGATGTGGCAAGATTTCTTTAACCAGAGGGTGGCGAATTTGTGGAACTTATTACCACAGGCATCGTAGAGTCTAGGTCACTGGATGTATTTAAGGTAGAGTACAATAGGTTCTTGATTGGACATGGCATCAAAGGTAAAGAAGGCTGGGAGTGGGGTTGAGGAGAGGAAAAAAGGATCAACTATGATTGAATAGTACAGCAGACTCGATGGGCCAAATGGCCTAACTCTGCTCCTATGTCTTATGGTGTATAACCACAACTTGGATATAACTAGCTAGTTTCAAAATATCAGAAAGTTCAGGAAGTTATTATGTTCCGGAGGCATTGAAGGACGCAGTTGGATTTGTGCATGAAGCTCAAGGGGAAAACCACAATCAAGAATATGTATAAGATGGGTTGTTGCAAAGTTTGGGGTAGAATTGAGTAAAGATTTTGAACCAAATTCACCGAACTGAAAGGAAAGGCTTTGATTTTAGTTGATGAATAGTCTCTTAAAACATGACATGCTTTCATTGCAACATGTGTTCTTTATGTTTCCTATGGAACAGTTTATAATGGATCATTTGTCTTACCAAATTATTTTTTGTCTTTGCTACATTTGGATCATCAGGCCCAAGTTTGGTTTGGTAAATTTCCAAGGCTCGTTCGTAGTAATACTCCACTTCTTCATACTTTCCTTGGTTCTGGCACAATAGTGCCAAATTATTTAGTTGTTTGGCCACATCAGGATGATCCCTGCCCAACACCTGAAGCAAGCAGAAAACACTAATATTTCTACACAGTTTCTGAAACAATGACCAACATTATTTCCCAATATTAATGCTTTTACGAAAAAAGGCGAAAAGCGGAAATAGCGTTCAGCGTTTGTTTTGTAGCGAGCCGATATAGAGGCAGCACTCATCCCGAGCAGCGAGAGTGGCGCCAAGCTCCTTCCCTGGGAACTACACTCAGCATCAAGCCGCCATAGCTTTGAACTGTGTCTGTGAGCGTCTGTGCTTTATCTCGATTTATTTTGTGCATCTGTTAGCAAGATGTGTCCAAAGGTATCAGAAAAGCCTAAGAGCTCGTAAGGGTGTTACGCTTAGCGTAAAACTGGATGGAATTAATTGTTTCGATCGTGGTGAACGAAGGAAAGACATTGTGCGTGCGTTAAATTTGCCTGCATCCACCATTCGTACTATTTACACGCAGAGAGAAAGAATTTTGAAAGCTGCCGATGTTACTATTTGTTCTGCTAGTAGCAAAGTGGTCTTTCTTAGTCGCCTCTTCCTCTCTCTCCTACACTCCAGTGTCCTGTACCTCCCACCACCCCAACCTCCGACGACTCAGCCTAACATACCATCACCACCACCACCACTCAACCTTCCAGTGTGCTCGCTGTTTTCCCGATCCTGGTACATTATTTCTACTTTATATAGGCTGTGTATTTATCATATCATTCCAGCTTTTACTACATGTTAGTGTTATTTTAGGTTTTGTGTTATTTTGTATGATTTGGTAGGTTATTTTTTTGGGTCTGGAAACACTCAAAAATTTTTCCCATATAAATTAATGGTAATTGCTTCTTTGCTTTACGCCAGTTTGGCTTACAAAAGGTTTCATAGGAACGCTCTACTTTCAGATAGCGGGGGAAACCTGTATTTCATCTAGGTAGCCTCCAAACTGATCACATGAACATCGATTTTTTGAACTCCCAGTAATGTCTCTCTCTCCTTCACCATTCCCCCTCCTCTTTTCCTTCTCTCACCTCATCTCTTTAGAACGTAGAATAGTACAGCACAGTACAGGCCCTTCGGCCCACAATGTTGTGCCGACCCTCAAACCCTGCCTCCCATATAAGCCCCCACTTTAAATTCCTCCATATACCTGTCTAGTGGTCTCTTAAACTTCACGAGTGTATCTGCCTCCACCACTGACTCAGGCAGTGCGTTTCACGCACCAACCACTCTGAGTAAAAAACCTTCCTCTAATATCCCCCTTGAACTTCCCACCCCTTACCTTAAAGCTATGTCCTCTTGTATTGAGCAGTGGTGCCCTGGGGAAGAGGCGCTGGTTATCCACTCTATCTATTCCTCTTATTATCTTGTACACCTCTATCATGTCTCCTTCTCTCCAAACAGTAAAGCCCTAGCTCCCTTAATCTCTGATCATAATGCATACTCTCTAAACCAGGCAGCATCCTGGTAAATCTCCTCTGTACCCTTTCCAATGCTTCCACATCCTTCCTATAGTGAGGCGACCAGAACTGGACACAGTACTCCAAGTGTGGCCTAACCAGAGTTTTATAGAGCTGCATCATTACATCGCGACTCTTAAACTCTATCCCTCGACTTATGAAAGCTAACACCCCATAAGCTTTCTTAACTACCCTATCCACCTGTGAGGCAACTTTCAGGGATCTGTGGACGTGTACCCTGAGATCCCTCTGCTCCTCCACACTACCAAGTATCTTTGCCTCCCTCTGGTGCTCCTCCCCCTTTTCTTTCTTCCATGGCTTTGTCCTCTCCTATTATATTCCCCCTTCTCCAGCCCTGTATCCCTTTCACCAGCTCTTTATTTCACTCCTCCCCCTCGCGGTTTCACCCATCACCTTGTGTTTTCCCCCTCCCTTCCCCCCACCTTTTAAATGTACTCATCATTTTTTCTCCAGTCCTGCTGAAGGGCTTTGGCCCGAAACATTGAATGTACTCTTTACCATAGATGTTGCTTGGCCTGCTGACTGCCTCCAGCATTGTGTGTGTGTTCCTTCTATCCATGCCAGTACCTATTATACATAGAGGCTCAATGCTAGCTCTCTGACACCTCCTTGTAACCATCTCTGAATCATAACTCACCCAACAAATATCAGACTATTTCATCTGGAGATCTTCCCTCTACAGGGTTTGTCTTATTCAATTAAGCATTGCCTATTTCTGCTTTTGCCTTCAGATTCCCTAGCAGGAATGTGCTGCAAAACCCATTATTCAACCACAGAACTCTCCTGGCTTGATTCTATTTTCCCTAAATTTATAAAGCTACTGGTACTCCCTTCCCCACCCCTTCAAAAGATTCCACATTACAACCTGTGGAAGTCAGTGGGTTTTGAGATGGATACATATTGCAAGTCCATTCTCTCAAATGGAAATGGAAAAAAAACGAGCAAGAATCAGAGACGGATCATATAAAGGCAGGAGCAAAATGTGACAACAAGATGAGCCATCCATGAATCAGGGAGAAAAAATAAAGGGAATCCAAAAATAATGTTCCATGTGCTCACAAAGATATGGACATCTCTTACAGCCTTATGGATTCCCATAGCAACACCTAGAGGAAGTGAATGGAATTAAGATAAATTGCTCAATACACAAGTTCAGCAAGGCAGAGGAAGATAATGCCTGGGGGTAGAGGGATTGGATATCCTTGGTGAAAATGTGATGGCTTGGGGCATCAAAAATAGTTCCCAAAAAGTCCAGGGGCCTTATCGGATATCCAACAAAGTAAAATGTTCTTCCTCGCACAGAAAGTCAGGATGTTAGAAAGTTTTTTCTGATGTGCATTAATAATACGACTGCTGGGTAAGCCTAAGAGAAAAGACACTGGGTCCAGTTCAGGCTCTGTCTTCAGAATCTTTTCCACTTCACCCAAAATATCACTCCAGTATGCCTGAAGTTTGGGACATGTCCAAGAACAGTGGGTGACAGTTCCAGTATTTACTTTACATTTAGAACACATTGGAGAAACCCCCATCTTAAATTTCGAGAAATGATCTGGAGTCAGATGGACTCTACGCAGAATTTTGAGTTGCAGTGCTGTAGTTCTATTAAAAAACTGAAATTTTCTTTGCATTATCAAAGATGTCTTCCCATGTTTCACCTGTAATTTCTACTCCCAGCTCTTCTTCCCAGACTTTTTGGTTGGCGTAAATTAATCATGGAATAGATAGATAGATATACTTTATTGATCTCGAGGGAAATTGGGTTTCGTTACAGCCGCACCAACCAAGAATAGAGCATAAATATAGCAATACAAAAACCACAAACAATCAAAAAACAATATGCAAGCTTTGCCAGATGGAAATAAGTCCAGGACCAGCCTATTGGCTCAAGGTGTCTGACCCTCCACGGGAGGAGCTGCAAAGTTTGATGGCCACAGGCAGGAACGACCTCACATGACGCCTAGTGTTGTATCTCGGTGGAATATGGCCGGAGTCCAACAGCAAAAAGTTCAATATCCGGGCTACAAACACGTTCCTTGATCGTAATATGACCAGGATTGCACCATCCGTTGTTAACCAGAACAGCAAGCCCCCAACTCCTTCACACATACCGCTCTCAGTGCACTTCCGGTCAGCCCGAACAGTCTGGAAGCCATCCATGGAAAAGTTTTGATCGGATATGTCCTCGTGCAGCCCCGTTTCAGTAAAACACATAACACTGCACTCCTGAAATGTTCTCTGACTCCTGGCTAGCGCCGTCCACTCGTTCATTTTATTACCCACCGAACTCCTCTTCTCCATAAGTCTCTGTTGTCTCGACCCGGTCCTCTTTCCTCACCTTTGTGATCTCCCTCTGCATCCTCTGTGTGTTTTCCTCCAGATTTCAACAGGGGTGTCCGCAGCCCTGTTCACTAAACCGGCTGGCATAAGCGCAATCAGCTGGTCCCTGGAATAAACAATGTGACCATACTGCCGCCCCGCTAATGAGACGTGTCCGAATGTAACTATTTCCAACACTAAAAACCCAAATAAAACTCTCTCCATCAGCATGTTAGAGAGGGTGCAGCTTCAATGTGTTACCGTGAAAAAAAATACAACAAATAACGCAAGTTAAAAAAGTAGGAAAAGTAAGAAAACTAGTCGGAACAGCTGTAACAGGCTGCTTCCACGACTGGCGCATGCGCACTTAGATTCCTTTGGACTTTTTGACATGTATGGTACACTCAAAAACAAATAGTTTTCATAAAACATGGCAATCTTTTTGCAGTATGTAGATGTAAACCTGTCTGCTATACTAATAAGGGCTCTTGTATAGGATGTTGGGGTGATGTCTATATTTTGATGGAAATGTTCTGATAGCTGGTATTTGTGAGGGGAAGAAATGTACATGTAAATTAATCTGTAATTTTAAAGTTTTGTTATGCTGAGCAAAAAAAAATTAAGGAAAAAAAGTTCCCACGTTGACTCATTCTCATCAACATCTCTTCCATAACTTAAGGAATGCTAATCTAAAAGAGCATGATTGTTTTATCTTGTTACTAACCTTTTCACGGATCTCTAGAGCTCTTTTACACATGGGCTCAGCCTCTCTGTATTTTCCCCGTTTTCCATGAAGTACTGCAAGATTATTTAATGTTGCTGCAACCTGCAAAGAATCCAATTCAAGAATCACAAGACAATTCTTATAAATAAGCAGACTTAATTTTATTATACAAGGAAATAAAAAGGGTGTATTTTATATATGTGTTTTGCAAAACAGTGTAACTATCTGTCAGAAATATCAACATCTAGCAAAAAAATCATGTGAGATCTCCTGAATGCTCTTTGCAGGCAGTTATGATTTTTAGATCATTCAGAAGTTCAAGGCTATGCAAATAATGATTCTTATAACTGATCCAATAGATGTAGTCACAATTTAACCTCCCTACCTGGTCATCATTTAGGAATGGTAGATGTTAATCTCACCCTGTTGGTTTAACGTCAAGAAATATTTAAACTTTATTCTACATTCCCATGCAGAAAAATGCACACAATCACAAGCTTAATCTGAAAGGATAATACAAACCGCAGGATGGTCTTTACCCAATGTCTTCTCCCGAATAGCTAAGGCATCATGTAACAGGTTTGCTGCCTCCTTGTATTTGTTTTGGTCTCTAAGCAAGAATTAAAGAATAATCAAGGTTACACTACAAAATTTTACAAGCTTCTACTATTCAAGCATTTTTCAGCCAATTTATAGTCATATTGATGTACAGTACAAAACAGACCCTCTGATCCACCGTATCTATGCCAACCGTCATCACAGATACTAATCACATTTAGCAGCACTTGGTTCATAACCTACTACGCCTTGGTGATTCAAAAGATTGTCCAATGTATCTGTTACGTGAGGACTTGCATCCACCACCTTCTCAAGCAACATGAACCAGATTTCAACTACCCCCAGGGTTTCTTACCATCTACCCCATCTATACCTTTCAGTTTTATATACACCCATCAGGTAGACACTCAGCCTCTTCTGCTCCTTGGAAAACAAACCTACTTCACTCAGTCTTGTCTCATAAATGAAATGGCTGCATCCTGGTGAATCTCCTCTCCACTCTTCTCCTGTGCGGTTTTGACTTTCTTATAGCTTTTTTGCTATTAAGCTTTCTCAAATGTCGAAGTTCACTATACCAAACTTGAATGTAAATATAGGCTGCATGCATTCAGCTACACAAACTTAGCTTCCTTTGTAATATAATAGGTTACACAGTTATCAAAAATAAATTAGAATATATTATTGCAAACATGAAAAAATCTGCAGATGCTGGAGATTCAAGCAACACACACAAAATGCTGGTGGAACGCAGCAGGCCAGGCAGCATCTATAGGAAGAAGTACAGTCGACGTTTCGGGTTGAGACCCTTTGTCAGGACTAACTGAAAGAAGAGATAGTAAGAGATTTGAAAGTGGGAGGGAGAGGGGGAGATCCAAAATGATAGAAGACAGGAGGGGGAGGGATGAAGCTAAGAGCTGGAAAGTTGATTGGCAAAAGTGATACAGAGCTGGAGAAGGGGAAGGATCATGGGACGGGAGGCCTAGGGAGAAAGAAAGGGGGAGGGGAGCCCAGAGGAAAATGGAGAGCAGGCAAGGAGTGATTGTGAGAGGGACAGAGAGAGAAGAAAAAAAAGTGAGGAAATAAAAACAAGTAAGGGATGGGGTAAGAAGGGGAGAAGGGGCATTAACAGAAGTTAGAGAAATCAATGTTCATGCCATCAGTTTGGAGACTACCCAGACGGAATATAAGGGGTTGTTCCTCCAACCTGAGTGTGGCTTCATCTTGACAGTACAGGCAGCCATGGATTGACATATCAGAATGGGAATGGGACGTGGAATTAAAATGGGTTTCCAACTTTTAATCAAATTTTTAAAAAATACTCTACATCCCAAAATCCTGGATAAAAATGAATTTCAAAAAAGTAAAGATCATAACACACAGACAGTTTGAACTCAAGTGGGGATGTGTGTTTCACCCACAGCTCTACTCTCTCTACGCCCATGACTGTGTGGTTAAGCATAGCTCAAATGCCATCTATAATTTTGCTGGTATGGGGAGTTACTGCACAGGATCAAAGCAAGCTGCAGAGAGTGAAAAATTAGTCTGCTCCATCATGGGTACTAGCCTCTGTAGTATCCAAGACATCTTCAAGGATCAGTGCCTCAAAAAGGGGGTGTCCATCATTAAGGACCCCCTCCACCTAGGGCATGCCCTCTTCTCATTGTTACCACCAGGAAGGAGGTACAGAAACCTGAAGGCATACACTCAGTGATTTAGGAACAGCTCCTTCCCCTCTGCCATCCGACTTCTAAACGGACATTGAACCTATGAACACTATCGCACTACTTCTTTATATTTCCCGTTTGCACTACTTATTTAACACACACATATTTACACATAATGTGTAACATAATTACACATATTTACTGCAATTCAGTTTTTTTTCCTATGTTTATCATGTATTGCATTGTACTGCTGCCACTAAGTTAACAAATTTCACAACATATTCCGGTGATATTAAACCTGATTCTGAACTCTTTCCTCTAGCCTGAAGTACAACTCTTGCCATATTTCAATCCATGCAGCCACTGTTCCATTAATCCCATCAGCATGAACTTCATTAATAAGTTCACCATGTTTCACTTTATCAAATGTCTTTCAGAAGTCTATATACCATAACCTTATTACTCTAATTAATACTTCATATTAATAAATGAACTTAAGTAACAGCCTTAACAAATCACTTCATTGTTGTCATGCCAATCCCACCCATACACATTCCTCTGCATGCTCTACTCTGCCTGCACTTTTGTAGCTTTGTTGTATATCCAGTCAGAAGGGTAGGCTACTTCAGCTGTCAGTCATGAGTGGTACCTGTATTAGGCTGCAACATCAGTAGGCCCTGATGGACTTTTGAAAGGACTTTGAATTAAGGAAAGATTTATTTCCAAGTACCTTAAACAATGAGAAATTGAAAATGACGTAAAATATAAAACAAGTCACTAGTCTGCACTCAACTTTTAAATCAAGGTCAATAATCCCATTCCAATAAAGGAGTTGCACTACATCTAGCTCACAGGTTGCAGAAAAATGCACCCAAACTATGCCAAGCCTGATATCTCTTTTTTTTTCCCCCTTTTCAAGGTTCTTTTGAAGACCCTGACCTGGAGTTACACTCTGACTTTAGTTCTTTGCGGGAATGGGATCCGCTCTCAGGGCCTTACGACTGGCGTTTTTTGATATCCCGAGGGCACAACCTGGAAGGCGAGCACGTCTTCAGGGTTCTGGATTTTCGTAGCTCTGGGGACGTGCTGATTCTAGGTTGGTGCCCCTGACTGAAACGTTGTGGGAGAACATAGAACATTGGGAAAAGCAGGTTAGCGGCTGGGAGTTGTGTGTCCAGAGAGCTGCGCCTTTTTGGGGCCAACTCGCTTGGCGCAGAGCTGAGAAAAAGCTATGTAGCAGACTTCTAACATCATAAATCAGCACGTTGTCTGTTATGTCTCCCCTCTCGCTGTGAAATGGAGACACCTCTTTGGTCCCTTATTAGGGAGAGCGAGAGCCTGTGGTATGTCAAATTACTGGGTGAACTAGTAGTTTTTGGGAGTACTGCAAGTCTGTGTCTTTATTGATGCTTGAGTGCTTGGGGCAGAGCGCTGCTGCTTTTTTTCTGGTCAGGGTGGGGGGAGGTGTTGCCTTGCTGCTGCTTCTTATCGTGGGAGGGGGAGCTTGGTGGGCTTTGGGGTTCGAACATTTAACTGTCATTCATTCTGTTTTGGTGGATGTTTGCAAAAAAGAATTTCAGGATGTATATTGTATACATTTCTCTGACATTAAGTGTACCTATTGAAGTACATTTGTGTCCTGTTGCTGGATATGATAGCAAAGCTGATGCTCCAATATTTGACTGCAGGTTAGTGTGTATCTTTATCACTTTGGTACACAGATAATAATGTCAGAGACAAAATGAATTGTGAGTGTGCCAACATTGATTCTTGTACATTTCAGCCAAAAAATATAATGTCCCAGATGTTAAACTTTACTCCATATACCTCAAGGTTTATCCACTTCTGACATGAAGCTGACTGCCTGTAATTACCCAATCCCCATTTCTGAGCAGAGGTAAAACAGGTTTATGCAGCTACACAGCAGCTAATAACTTATCTGAAATACCTTTATTTTAATCAAGTATATTCTTTATAGGCTTGGGTAGTTTAATGGTCAAAAGCATCTTTGATCAATATAACTGTGGCTGTTTTTTTTCTTCTACCTCATCATTCCAGCGGAATGATGGGGCAAGGAAATCCTGATTGCAGCGCACTCTGAAACGATAGGATAAGAAAAGAAACAACCACAGTAATATTCAAGGATCAATTCTGCCCTTGTTGATCAGATTTCCAAATGCTCTCTCAGTAATTAAGTACCTCCTGCCATAAGGCTCCTGCTATTGCCACTTGAATCTTCAGCTCACCAACCATATTTGCCTCACCAACAGCATTTACGTTCAAGCACTCTAAAAAACCATGATCTGTTTCATACTTCCCTGCATTCATTTAAATTCCTCAGGCCTGGCTAAGTGTATCCTTGGACTGTGTGGGAGGCCATAGAAGAAACTGCAGTGACTTTTGCGGAGATATTTGCTTCATCATTGGCCACTGATGAAATTCCCAAAGACTGGAAGGTGGCTAATGTTGCTCCACAATTTAAGGTTAGCAAGGACAAGGAGGATAGTGAGGAAGTGAGGACATCTGCTTAGAGATTATGAAATGGAGGCAGATACATGAAAAGCACAATCGGCCATGGTGCACGTATTGAAGGCCGAATTAATTACCTTATGGGATAATGACCTGACCGTGAAGGAATGTTTTCTGTCTATTACTGATTGGCACAAAACCAGAAGCACATTGCAAAAATTGACTGAGGATGCTGATGATTAGGTTGAGTGTGTGCAGTAAGTTACTTAACAGTTAGACGGGCCTGGATCCTATTCAGGGCAGCCCATGTTGATTAATGTTATTGTAAACAGTTTGCAACTGCATATTGAACTAATGTTCTGTGCTGCTTAGTGACAACTCCACCATCAGCAGTGGCAGAGAGGCTAGCTTGACAGCTTTAATGATCAGGTAGCAAGTTTTAAAATGCTGCTAATGGAAGAAAAACAGAATTGACTTGGCAGAACGCTAGTTATCAAACAACCAAGAGTTTTTGGGTCACCCAAAACTGCTGTGTGGTTGCCTTAAGTAACCTTTACCCTCAGCTGGCCCAGACACATTATTCTTTTATGCATGCAGCAAAAAGGGAAATGAAACGTATTATACAACAAACCTGGTATTAACCAGGTTTTCAAAGTTCAATGTAAATTTATTATCAAAGTACATACATGTCACCATATACAACTCTAAGATTTGTTTTCTTGAGGGCATACTCAGTAAATCCAAGAATGATAATAGAATCAATGAATGACCACATTCAACATTCAACTGGGTGGACAAGCAACCAACGTGCAAAAGACAACAAACTGGGGAAATACAAGAGAGAAAAAAATAATAAATATTGAGAACAAAAGATGTCAAGTCCTTGAAAGTGAGTCCATAGGTTATGGGAACAGCTGAGTTAAGGGGCAAGTGAAGTTGAATTAAGTTATCCCCACTGGTTCAAGAACCTGACAGCTGAGGGATAGTAACTGTTCCTGAACCCATTAGTGAGAGTCCTGCGTCTCCTGTACCTTCTTCGGGATGGCAGAAATGAGAAGATAGCATGACCTGGGTGGTGGTGCGGGGAGGCGGGCCCCTGATGATGAATGCTGCTTTCCTGCAACAACACTCCATGTAGATGTGCTTAATGGCAGGGAGGGCTTTACCTGTGATGGACTGGGCTGTATCCATTACTTCTGGTAGAATTTTCCATTCAGGGGCATTGGTGTTTCCACACCAGTCTGTGATGCAAGCAGTCAATATACTCTCCACTAAACATCTACAGAAGTTTGTCAAAAGTTTTAGATGACATACCAAATCTTCACAAACTTCTAAAGGAAGTAGAAGTGTTGCTGTGCTTTTCTCATAACTGTACTTCCTTGCTGGGCCCAGGACAGCTCCTCTGAAATGATAACACTGAGGGGTTTAAAGCTGCTGACCCTCTTCACCTTTGATCCCCCGATGAGAACTCACTGGATTATGGAACTCTGCTGCTTATGCCAATAGACAGTACAATTTGTAAGATTTATCAAAAAGATACTGCAAGAAAATACCTAGTGTTAAGACTGCTTTGCAGCCTCAACCACAGGCCTCCTTGTTTGCAAATCGATTTTATATAGTTGCCTAAATGCATGGGAATGCAGTACATACTGGTGATACTGGATATGGTTTCTAGATGGGTAGAAGCATATCCCACAAGCTGAAATGCCTTAACTGTGCCAAGATATTAATAAAAGAGATTGTTCCTAGATTTAGAATAGCGAGGATGATGCCAAGCAACAATGGTCCACGCTTCACCAGGTATATCATAAAAGAAATGATAAATGGTTTACACTGTAAGCAACTTATCATGCCCATACCATATTTAGTCTATAGAGACAGCAGAGAGGCAAAATGGAATTGAGAATAAACTTGCTAAGCAGTATACGGAAACAGGTTTAAAATGGCCACAGGTTTAAAATGCCCTGCCTATCGTTCCTGTGCTAATCAGATCCAACCTCAATCCAGTGACTTGACCATCTCCCCATGAGATAGTAATAGGCCACCCCATGAGGTTGCCTGTCAGTGCTCCTTTACTATTATGGAAATGGATATACACCCCATGAATGAGGATATGTTGACTTACTGCACAGCATCAACAAAGACCTTGACAAGTTTTCATTCACAAGTATTGGAAGTACAGAAAAAAACAACTAATGAAACATGCCATATCCATGAACTGGGGTCATAATTTCACTGGAACATACCAGAGAAAGAAATACTTAGATCTACGTTAGAACAGATTGTACAAAATGCTGCTGACTACCTACGTTGCACAGAAGCTCAAAGGATTACCAACATGGATACTGCATCACAATGCAAGCACACCTTAGTACCAGACTGATATGTAAACTATCCTCAGCCAGTCTTTCTGTAATTTGATGTGAAATTGTTAATTCATGAAAGCTAATTCAACTGTCTTACAAATGCATGCTGCGGCCTTGCAAACCAACAACAATGAACGTTGGACATGCATCCATCTTTCCACCACTATTGCCTCAGGGATGCACTCATTTGCATTTCTCTTGAATAAGACCTAGTATAAATGCCAGCAGGCAGCTTTGATAAGGAAAGTTCCACTGCAAATACATGATCCCTCCAAAGCAGAAATGAAAAAGAAAGCACACCTGTGTGTCTAGACAAACTTCACTCGAGAAAGCACTAGTGTCAGTACCACCTGACTACATGCCTGCTTTAAATGGCTCAGCTTGAAACTTGCAGGTCCTACCAGCACTTGAGAATGGAAAGAAGGGAACTACATCTGTAAAGGGACAGCCCGCGAGTGTGCCTGTTCTCCACCTTGAAGATAAAATGCAGAGGATGCACTGTCAGTTGGTCTACAGTCTCCGATTACAAGACCATAAAACATAGGCACAGAATTAAGCCATTCAGCCCATGAAGCCTGCTCCACCCTTCCATTATGACTGATTTACTATGCCTCTCAATCCCATTTCTGTTTCCAGAGCACCATCAAGAAGGCAACTCATGTGAGCAGCTCTGATGGAAATCATCAAATACTCCCGTTTCAGTCTTCTACAGTTGAGAACCACAATTACATCTAAGGTATGCACAGATAGTAACATAGTTTTAATGCGATTTTTAAAAAAAATCTATCCTTACTTAAAATCGACTACCCGAACAGACTCTGGTTGCTGGTACAGTTCCCTCTTAAGACAGCGAAAAAGAGGAAGTTGCTTGAGTTTAAAATTTTGTCTAAGGAAGCATGGATTTCACCTCCCAATACCGACCATCTTGCTGGCAAACATATAGTCTCTGATAAATAAAATTATAGATCTCAGAGCTAGTGTGCTGTACCAGAGGGTCATTTGGACCAGTTATGTTTTTGTTTCACGGAATCTTGGTTAACCTCCTCCATTTCAGATGCAGCAATTCAGCTTGATAGGTTCACAAAACATTGCCAAGATATGACAACTGTGTCTTTCAAAGGCAGAGGAAGTGAAGTATGCTTCATGTTTACTCCTTGTGGTGTACAAAATGCTGTGGTGTTATCTCAGATGTGCTCACCCGACCTGGAACACCTCGCAATCAAATGTTGTCCAGTTTATCTCTCATGGAAGATTTCAGCAATCATCTTGGTAGTGGTGTACATCCCACACAGGCCAGTGTAAAACAGGCTCTAGACGAACTGAGCGATATAATCAACAGGCATGAAACAGCATATCCTGGTGCCTTCCCAACATTATGGGATATTTTAACCCGCACAGCTTAAAAAAAGTCTCTAAATGATTATTACCAACAAATCACGTAGTACCAGAGGAACTAACACGCTGGACCACTGTTCCACCACCTATCCCACACCCATGCCAGGGGAAGTCTGATGAACTAACTGTGCCTCTACTCCCCAAGGATAGGCAGAGACAATAGACAATAGGTGCAGGAGTAGGCCATTCGGCCCTTCGAGCCAGCACCACCATTCACTGTGATCATGGCTGATCATCCACAATCAGTACCCTGTTCCTGCTTTCTCCCTATATCCCTTGACTCTGCTATCTTTATGACCTCTATCTAATTCTTTCTTGGAAGAATCCAGAGAACTGGCCTCCACTGCCTTCTTAGGCAGAGCATTCCACAGACTGAAGACTACAGCACCAGTAGTGAAGACAAAGAAGGTATGGACAAGGGAAGTGCAGGAGCATGTACAGGACTCATTTGAATCAGTGGACTAGACTATATTCAGGGATTCATCTTCGAGTCTGAATGAGTAAGCCACAGCTGTCACTGACTTCATTAAAAACTGTGTGGCTGAGTGTGTGCTTCACCAGTTGCAGGTTTATCCGGAGAGTGGCAAAATGAAAGCCACCATTGAAAAAAAAGCAGGCAGGGGGATGAACACTTTTTTATAGGCACTGTACTTACTGTAATTCACATTTTTCTCTATTATGTATTGCATAAGAAAACCATTTTGACTTCAGCCTATTTTATCATATGCATCCAAGTACCCCAAAACCTCATCCTTAATAATGGACTCCAACATCTTCCCAACACTGAAATCAGGTTAAATGGTCTATAATTTCCTTTCTTCTGCCTCCCTCCCTTCCTGAAGAGAGGAGTGACATTTGCAATTTTCCAGTCCTCCAGAACAGTGGGCCGTGGACTGGTGACGGGCCGCAAAGCACGTGCTACCAGGCCGCGAGGAAACGATATGATTTGGCGATATGAAACTATATGAGTCAGCTGCACCTTTCCTCATTCCCTGTCACGCCCGCTGTTGAACTTTAACACACGCGAGGTCATCAGTGACCCAAGACATGCAAAGGAATGGGTCCGTGACCCATTTGTGAATGTCCCCGGTGAATCATCCATGTCAGCGCGGGAAATAGATCAACTCCTCGAGCTTGCAAATGACGATGGGCTGAAAAGTATGTTTGACATAACATCTCTGCCGGCATTCTGGATCACAGTCAAGGCTGAATATCCTGAGATAGCCACGAAAACACTGAAAACGTTGCTTCCATTTCCAACATCATATCGCTGCAAAGCGGTGTTTTCTGCGATGAATGCAACAAAAACTAAATTGCTGAATAGACTGGACATAAGGAAACCCCTTCGAGTATCGCTGTCTCCCATCACCCTTCGATGGGACTGTCTTGTTGCAGGAAAACAAGCCGAGGACTCCCACTGATTCAGCGATATTGGTGTGTTCCAATGATTTTATATGTTCATACGGGGAAAATATGCACTGTGTGTTTAATATCCAAATGTTACTTAAAATGTCATGATGCTATTGACTTATAAGTGACTTGTAATTCAGTGGTCCCCAACCTCCGGGCTTTGAAGAATGCAGCAGCACAGCGGTGGCCAGAACGCACCCAGCACACCTTTAAGAAAAAAGTCGAAATAAACATGCTAATTAATTAGGTGCCGCTCAGCACGTAAATGTCGGCCCAGAGCAGAAGCGATTGCTGATTGCGTCGCCTCTGATCTGGGCCGACATTCACATGCTGGGCAGCACCTAATCAATTAGCTTGTTTATTTTGGCTTTTTTCTTAAAGATGTGCTGGGTGCGTTCCGGCCACCGCTATACTGCTGCATTCTTTGCAGCCCGGAGGTTGGGGACCACTGTTATAATTGACTTATCACTATATTCATGCGAGGAAAATATGCGCTGTGTGTTTAAGATTAAATTTGTTAGATAAACCCCTTTAAAAACGAAATTGAGTGTATTAGCCACTTATAAGTGACTTATCACCTATATTCCGGCCGTGATTAACACCCCCCCCCCCCAGTCCGCAAGAATATTGTCAATACTAAACCGGCCCATGGTGCAAAAAAGGTTGGGGTCCCCTGCTCCAGAACCATTCCAGAATCCAGTGATTCTTCAAAGATTATTACTAATGCCTCGACAATCTCTTCAGCTACCTCTTTCAGAAGTTAGGGACGTAGTTCTTCCAGTCCAGGTGACTTACCTACCTTCAGCTCATTCAGCTTCCCGAGCACTTTCTCCTTACTATCAGCAACTATACTCGCTGCTGCTCCAATACTCAAATTTCTGGCAAACTATTAATGTCTTCTGCAGTGAAGACTGATGCAAAATACTTAAGTTTGTCTGCCATTTCTTTGTCCCCCATTATTACCTCTCCAGTGTTATTTTCCAGTGGCCTGATATCCACTCTCGCCTCTTTTACCCCTTATACATGTATCTCTAAAAAAACTTTTGGTATCCTCTTTTATACTGTTTGTTATCTTACTTTCATATTTCATGTTTTCTCTCCTTATGGCTTTTTAGTTGCTTTCTGTTGCTTTTTAAATCTTCCCATTTGCCTAACTTGCCACAAGTTTTTGCAATATTATATGCAAATAATATATTTATATTGTATATTTTGCTTTTATGCTGTCTTGAATTCCCTTGTCAGCCATAGTTACATCGTGCTCCCTATAAAATACTTCATCTTTGGGATGCATCTATCCTGTGCCTTCCAAACTGCTCTCAGAAACTCAAGCCATTGCTATTCTGCTATCATCCCTGCTATTGTCTTCTTCCAATCATCTATGGCAAGCTCCTCTCATATGCCTCTGTAATTCCCTTTTACTCTACTATAATACTGATACATCTGACATTATCTTCTCACTCTCAAACTGCAGGGTGAATTCTATCATATTATGATCATTACTGCCTAAGGGTTCCTTTTCCATAAGCTCCTTAATCAAACCTGTTTCATTATACAACACCTAATCCAGAATAGTCTTCCCTCTAATGAGCTAAGCCACAAGTTGCTCTGAAATGCCAATTCATAGGCATTCTACAAACTCCATCTCTTTCTGATCCAGCTCCAACCCGATCTTCCCAATCTACCTGCATGTTGAAATCCTCGATAACCATTGTAACACTGCCCTTTTTACATGCCTTTTCTATCTCCCGTTGTAATTTATACCCCACATCTTGGCTACCATTTGGAGGTCAGTATATAATTCCCATCAGGGAATCTTTACCCTTGCAATCCCTAACTCTACCCACAAGGATTCTTCACCTTCCAATCCTATGTCACCTCTTTCTAAGAATTTGATTTCATTTTTTACCAACAGAAACATCCCATCCCCTCTGCCTACTTATTTTAACTTAAAAAAAATATATAAATAACACACACACACATATATATATATATATATACACACACATACATACTTAATATAACTCAGTTATTTTTTCTCAGTATTTATCACGTATTTCACTGTACTGTTGCCATAAAGTTAAATTTCACAACATAGGCAGGTAATATTAAACCTAATTTGATTCTTTCAGACACAACTCAGTGATCACCACACATCATACCTGCCAATCCCTAACTGCACTATAAGATCATCTACCTTATTCTGTATACTACATTCATTTAAATATATCACCTTCAGTCCTATATTTATCACTGTTTGATTTTGTCCCAATGTTACACTGCAACTCCTCCCACTAACTGTAATTTTGCCCTTTCTTCTGCCCATGCTTCCTCACTGCCTCACCACATCTATTCGTATACCAACTGTTCCATCCTCAGCCCCATCACTCTGGTTCCCAGTCCCCTGCCCAATTAGTTTAAATCCTCCCCAACTGCCCTAGCAAATCTCCGCACAAGGATATTGGTCCCCTCCCCCTCCACCTGGGTCCAGGTGTCGTCTGTCCTTTTTGTACAGGTCATTCCTTCCCAGAAGATATCACAATGATCCAGAAATCTGAAATCCTGTTAAGAGAGAGGTCCATGGCTATGGCCGTCAAATAAATATTTTAGCAAGAACAATTCCACCTCCTGCACTGGGGGGGGGGATTAAATTACACTGAGTTGTGCATGGCCCTCAAAGCATATGGTGCCGATGACAGGACTCCCCCTAACCGGATGAGGTTTTTCCCAGAAATATACAAACTGGTCCCTCATTCTTATTAACCTCAGGTTATTCTGGATTTGTGGTAACAATGCCGATAAAACCATACCCCTGGATTAGGCAGAGATGTATGCTATAGGAATACTTGCCCGAGGCCTGGGGGGTAAAGCAGGTATACAAACGTACTCTTGGCCACAATTTCCTCAGGAAGGGTGTCCTTAAGTGGGAGGTCGAGAATCCCCTTACTACATGGAACACTGGGTTTCACAAGTTTATTCTTTTCAAAAATGATATTTCAAAACTGTTGGGCTCTCTAGATTCCATGACAGCCAGTGGAGATGTTCTGTGTTATTATTAGTGAGTCCGACTGCTACTTTGTGGATTAAAATGACTATAGAGCATCAAATATGGACGCTGTATAAAAGTAGTTTAAGATTTTGTATAAAGTGGCAGAGGAAAAGCCCTTTAACCGGTGGGGATGGATACCAGATTATTTGGAGACGTTGTTAAGCCTCATCGTGTAGGCTATAACAGTGGTGACCTACACGTCGATCCGGACAGTATTATACCTAGGCCGTGCCTTAAGTGGGACCATAAAACAACAAATGTCCCTGAACCAATAAATCTCCATGTTTCTCATATCTAAACTTTCAAAAGAAACTGAGCCCTTTATGCCTTACTGTACATACAGTACAATAATTAAGAGTGACCTTGTTTGTTCTCAGAGGACAAAAGTGTGGAAAATATGAAAATATGCTTACAAAAGAGTTAATGATTAACTGCACATCCTTACTGCAGAAGTACCAAATCTATCAAGAACTGAAAACTGCTAGAATAAATTAGGCCTTGTGCAGTTAGGATGAAGTCTTTTTTTTTGAAGTTACTGTCTTTGCCTAACTGCATCCGAACTCTGTGACTTAGCAAGGTCCTGGAAATTTACTGAAGAACAATACAAGGAGGAACTGTAAGGAGGTAGAGTCAATTTTGGTTGAAAGCAAAGTGCTACCCCTTAACTGTACCCTTGCTAGCAAGATAATAAAAGGATTTTGCTGTTCACAGTTGGCGTACTCAGGTTATTTGCAACACAGGGTTGTGCAAAAGCATATTTGGCCTTCATCAGTCAGTATATTGAGTTTTGGACTTGGGACATCATACTGGAGTTGTCTACGTTGGTAGTGAGGCTGCACTGGATAGTAAAGAGTACGGAAAAGATTTGTGAGGATGTTGCCAAGACCAGAGGGCCTGAATTCCATGGAGAGGTTGGTCAAGCTAGGCCTTTATTCCTTGAAATGTAGGAGGAGGAGGGGCAACCTCACAGAAATGTTAAAATTATAAGAGGCACTTATGACAACAGCCTTTGGAGTCAAAAGCAAGGGGGCATAGATTTAGCATGAGAGGGTAAACAATTAAAAGGGGACCCGAAAGGCAATCTTTTCAAGCAGAGGGTGGCAAGGATATGGAACAAGCGGCTAGTGGAAGGGGCTGAAGCAGGTACAAGAGTATTGTTTAAGCAGCATATGCAGAGGTGGGCTTAGAGGAATATGGGCCAAATGGAGGAAATTGGGACTTGTTAGGTGGGGACTGTGGTCGGCATGAACTTGTTGAGTCAAGGACCAGAATCCATGCTGTATTGCCCTATGACTCCAATTCAGATACCTCCCAGTTGCAAACTTTATTCCCTCCTCTGTATTCCTGATGTCTCCCAAAGATTTTGTATAAACACTCACTCAATCCCAGCTGTTGTAACTGGAAGACCTGACTTAATTTAATTAAAAAAATCCTTTTACATAACATTTATAAACTGCAGTAAGAGATTTGCCAATAAAAATGTATTTCATTTTTGTTCCAAAGATGTAGAAACTCAAATATTTCTGATCCTATCATTTATTTGCTGCTAATGAATTTTTGGTTAGTATGATCAAGAAAAAAACTTTATGCAACTTTCAAAGTACAAAACCAATTTTAAATATTTAAACTTCTCTACACACAAAAAAAAACACTAACCTGTACACCAAAGCAAGAATGTTTAGCATCGTAGCAACGTCAGGATGGTTATGCCCTGATGTTTTCTCCAAATCTTCAAGAGCCTGTTTACAAAGAGGCACAGCGACTTCATACCTGCCTTGTGATGCATACTGTATGACTAAATTATGCAAGGTCCTTAGTCTGGCTGGGATTTCATAGCCACCCTGCTGTGCTGCAGCAGCTGCACTGCTATGTTGTTGCTGAACTGTAAATTAATAAAATGTTATCTGTATTACATTAAGTGTAGATATAACACTGCAAATATATAGTATTATATTGATTTAACATTTTTAATTAGAGATACAATGCAGAATAGGCCCTTCTAACCATGCCACCCAGCAACCCCCAACAACACCAATTCAATCCTAACCTAACCACAGGACAATTTACAATGACCAATTAACCTACCCAGCATCTTTGGATTGTGGGAGGGAACCGGAGCACCCAAGGAAAGCCCACGCATTCCACAGGGAGGATGTAAAAATTCCTTATAGAGGATGCCTTGAATGAACTTCAAACTCTGATTCCTCAAGCTGTAACAACGTTGCATTAACCACTATGCTACTATGGATATGACATTTCTCAAAATATTTACATCCAAAAAAGAAACTGGCTCCAAACATCAACTGCTTTATTCCCAAGTATTTATAGAAAAAAATCTAAAATACTTTAAACAATTAAATCCAAAATACTCTATGTACCCATTTTGAAAAGTCAAAACATCTGATGTAACATTATTTATTTAATACAATGTAATTACATGTAGCTAAATTTGAACTTACAAAGAAAATCATTTAATTATTGCAAAATTATTAAAAGAATGCTAGGTCATTCTGAACACTTACTTCCCTGTCCTGGTTCATCATCATCATTTGGGAAAAGATCATCCAGAGGTTCTTTGGATGAATCCGTGTCCTTGTCCTCCTGTGCAACATAAGTAAATACACATTATGTACTAGACAAACCAAATGTTTTAATGCATCTGGACACGAGAAGCTGTCACTGAAATGTTATACCTATCCAAAGTACTGATTAAAAGCCATGCAAAATATAAGCATCAGCAGTGCTCTTTGACTATGCTCTGCAATTAGTAAAATCATGGCTAATTCTATGATCCACTTCAGATTTCCTTTAAGTAATTCATTCTCAGCCTTAAATATACAGGTGTCCCCCGCTTTTCGAACGTTCGCTTTACGAAACCTCACTGTTACGAAAGACCTACATTAGTTCTCTGTTTTCGCTAACAGAAGGTGTTTTTACTGTTACGAAAAAAATCAGGGCGCGATAAAAGGCAGTGCATGCCCCGAGCAGCTGCTCTCCCCCGGATTTGGAACGGCTTTCTCGGCGGCATTGCTTAAACACGTGCCCGTGAGCAGTCGTTACCAAGATGAGTTCTAAGGTATCGTAAAAGCCTAAAAGAGCTCGTAAGGGTGTTACACTTCGCGTAAAACTAGACATAATTAAGCGTTTCGATCGTGGTGAATGAAATAAGGACAAAGTGAGTTTGGCTTGTGGAAGTTGACGAAGATGATGTTGAAGAGGTTTTGGCATCCCATGACCAAGAACTGATAGATGAAGAGCTGATGCAATTGGAAGAGGAAAAGGTAACAATCGAAACCGAATGCAGTAGCGAAAGTGAAGCAACTGCGTGAGATTTTCGCTGCAACGATAAAGTACAACTTTAATTTTGAAAGGGTACGTAGGTTTAGGGGATATTTGCAAGATTCTTTGAGTCCTTACAAAAGAACTGTGTGATAGAAAAATGCACAAGGCTCAGCAGTCAAGCAAGCCTTCCACATCAGCCACAGCAGACGACGAACCTTGACCTTTGACATCAAGGCAGGCAGCCATAGAAGATGAGCTGCCTGCCCTAATGGAAACAGACGACGACGAGATGACACCCCAGTGTCCCACCACCCCAACCCCCGGGCCGCGGACAATGCAGCAGTAGCCAGGAGGCACACAGCACATCCTTAAGAAAAAAGCTGAAATAAACATGCTAATTAATTAGGTGCCGCCCAACAAGTAATTGTCGGCCCAGATCAGAGGCGATGCAATCGGCAATCACCTCTGATCTGGGCCGACAATTACGTGCTGGGCGGTACCTAATTAATTAACATGTTTATTTCGGCTTTTTTCTTAAAGATGTGCTGTGTGCCTCCCGGCTACCGGTGCACCCCTGCATGCTTCGCAGATCGGTATCAGTTCGCTGCCCGGAGGGTGGGGGCCACTGCACCACCCAAACTCCAACGACTCAGTCCAACACACTGTCAGTGTCCTCAGCAAGCTGTCTTCCCGATTCCCATAAGTGATACTACACTGTACATACATTATTTCTACTTTATATAGGTTGTGTATTTTTACGTGTTATTTGGTATGATTTGGCAGCTTTATAGCTTAAAGGTTACTGGAGAGAATGTTTCTGCCAACAGTGCTTGCTGAGATTTTCTGTCGAGAGCACTTGTGCTCATGTTTTTGCCAACGGCACTTGTGTGAGATTTTCACTACGGACAACAGTGCAGGCAATGATTGTGGAAAAGTATTTCTACTTTATATAGGCTGTGTATTTATCATATCATTCCTGCTTTTACTATATGTTACTGTTATTTTAGGTTTTATGTGTTACTTGACATGATTTGGTAGGTTATTTTCGGGTCTGCGAACGCTCACAAAATTTTCCCATATAAATAAATGGTAACTGCTTCTTCGTTTTACGACATTCCGGCTTACGAACCGTTTCATAGGAACACTCTACCTTCGGATGGCCGGGGAAACCTGTATTGAAAAAAACTAAGCATTCACAGAAGTAGAAAGGTCACAATATATTTAATACCAAAACATTGCTTCCAGTCATTTTTAAAATGGTGAACCCTTTTTCCTGAGTTGGTAATACCAAGCTCTGGATCTGGTAAAATAAGAAATATGCTTGCAATTCCTCTCAGAATCTTGCATTCCTTAATAAGATTACCTCTTTCTTCTCAGCTCCAATCAGTTCAAGTCACGCTTCCTCAAGTCCCCTTTACACAACAACCTACTCCTCACAATCAGTCTTCCAACCCAAATGCAAAGCCAGCATATTCCTCCCTGGTTACCATGACCAAAGCTGCTCTTAGTACTCCTGATGTAGTCTCAAACTCTTGGTAAATCTCGATGTGTTCTTTTATACAGTTAGAATGAAATTCTTCCATGGAAGCCTACACTTCGTGCCAGTCCATCAAATTCCAGATATTTCACTAGCATTACAGCAGTTTAAGAGATGATAACGATGTGTGAATACTTTTTACTGAAATCCTTCTCTGAAAAAATATTAATTCCTCAAAGACAAGTCCTACATTGTAGAATATACATTAATGGTTATGAACATCAAGAGCAAGGTCAATAGCTAATGACAATTTACGAAATCCACTCACAGAAATTACCTACAGATGTTCTAATACGTTAAATTTATTAGCAACAAAACATTAAATACATTTAGTTAAAATTACTTCTTTCCCCCTATTCAGATCCCCCTTCCTCCATCCTAATTACCACAGTAGGCCACAGAAGTTACTGAACATCTGAAAAACAATGTTGACGGAGGCACAATGTAGAGTGTTGAAGAAGTGGAGATCAAGGAAGTCAATGAAGATGAATTTAGGGAGAATGATCTAGATTCCAGAATCAAGAAAGCTGGAGAAGGAAAATGCAATGTGCAAAAGACAAACAGTGTAAATAATAATAAATAATAATAATAAATTATTAAGTAAATAAATAAAACTGAAAACACTAGTTGTAGAGACCTTTAAAGTTAATCCATAGGTTGTGGAATCAGTTCAGATTTGATATCCAACATCTGAAATCTGAAATACAGGTTTCCTCCCGCCATCCGAAGGTACAGCATTCCTATGAAACGGTTCGTAAGCCGTAATGTCGTAAAGCGAAGAAGCAATTACCATTTATTTATATGGGAAAATTCTGTGAGCGTTCGCAGACCCAAAAATAACTTACCAAATCATCCAAATAACACATAAAACCTAAAATAACAGTAACATATAGTAAAAGCAGGAATGCTATGATAAATACACAGCCTATATAAAGTAGAAATACTTTTCCACAATCATTACTGAACTGTTCTCCGTAGCGAAAATCTCACACGCAAGCGCTGTCCGCAGAAAATCTCACGCAAGCACTGTTGGCAAAAACACTCTCTCCAGTAACCTTTAAGCTACGAAGCTGCCAAATCATACCAAATAACAGGTAAAAATACACAGCTGATATAAAGTAGAAATAATGTATGTACAGTATAGTATCACTTACCGGAATCAGGACAGCGCAGAGCACACTGATGATGCTGTGTTAGGCTGAGTCGTCTCAGGTTGGGAGGTTCAGTGGCCCCCACCCTCCGGGCCACCAACCGATACATTGCCGCGAAGCACGCAGGGGTGCGCCGGTAGCCGGGAGGCACACAGCACATCTTTAAGAAAAAAGCCGAAATAAACATGCTAATTAATTACGTGCCACCCGACACATAATTGTCGGCCCAGATCTATGCTGATTGCATCGCCTCTGATCTGGGCCGACAATTATGTGTGGGGTGGCACCTAATTAATTAGCATGTTTATTTCGGCTTTTTTCTTAAAGATGTGCTGTGTGCCTCCCGGCTACTGCTGCATTCTCCGCGAATCGGTACAGTATCTGTCCGTGGCCTGGGGGTTGGGGTGGTGGGACACTGGGGTGCCATCTCATCGTCTGTTTCCATTAGAGCAGGCAGCTCATCTTCTCCTATGACTGCCCGCCTCGATGTCGAAGGTCAAGGTTCGTCGTCTGCTGTGGCTGATGTGGAAGGCTTGTTTGACTGCTGAGCCTTGTGCATTTTTCTATCACACAGTTCTTTGTAAGGGCTCAAAGAATCTTGCAAATATCCCCTAAACCTACGTACCCTTTCAAAATTAAAGTCGTACTTTATCATTACTCATTCGGTTTCAATTGTTATCCTTTCCTCTTCCAATTGCATCAGCTCTTCATCTATCAGTTCCTGGTCATGAGATGCCAAAACTTCTTCAACATCATCTTCGTCAGCTTCCACAAGCCAAACTCACATTGTCCTTACTTCATTCACGATCGAAACGCTTAATTATCTCTAGTTTTATGCTAAGTGTAACACCCTTACGAGCTCTTTCAGGTTTTTCTGACACCATAGAACTCATCTTGCAAACGGCTGCTCACAGGCTCGTGTTAAAGCAATGCTGACGAGAATGCTGTTCCGAATCCGGGGAGAGTGGCTGCTTGGGGCGCGCGCTGATTTGTTTCACGCGCTGAATTTTTTTCGTAACAGTGAAAACACCTTCTGAAATCGAAAACAGGGTACTAATGTAGGCCTTTCATAACAGTGAGGTTTTGTAAAGCGAACGTTCGAAAAGCGGGGGACACCTGTAAACGATTTGGACATTTTGTTCAGTGTTTATATACTAGCAATTACTGCATTTCCTACACTAGAGCTACAAGGTTATTTTTGAAGTGTAATCAGTTTACTGAAACAAGTTGGAATTTCCTGGAGTCATTCTTATTCAAATGCAAATCTTTTGTAAAATTGGATTATATGAAATTAAAAATGCATGATGCAGTTGATTATGAAGTGACTTTTACTAAGCCCTCTAAGGTCACAGGATAGGAAATCAATGGACTTGAAGGAAGACAATGGTTACAGCTTTATAATGCCAAAATATACAAGTATAGAGAGTTTGGAACTTGGAAGGATGCCAAGCTCAAATGGAGGTAACTAAGGCTTACAAGGAAAGAACACATGAAACCAAGTTCAAGAACAGACCATCTGGCCCCTCAAGCCTGATCCACTGTTCATTATGATCATGGTTGATCTACACATGGTCTCAACGCCTCCTCCAGATCTTCATAGCCCTCAATCATCTCCAATCTTCCTAAGACATGCTTATCCGCACTTTAAATATTTCCAATCTACGAGACTCCACTACTCTCTGGCTAAGAAATTTCCAGGGATTCACTACCCTAAACAAGAAGAAATTTCTATGTACCTCAATTTTAAATGACCAGCTCCTTGCTAGAGTCTCTTCCTCCACAGAAAAGATCTCTACATCTTCCCTAGAATACTTCAGTAAGATCACTTTTTCACTTCCAAATTTCTCCAAATACAAACTCAGCCTACCTTGGTAGGAATTAGGTTGGTGAATCTGCCTCAATGTTACAATATCCAGATTTAGGCCAGATAACTGTAACTGTGCAGTACTCAAAAGTACGGCCTTACCAGCATTCAACACAACTGAACCAAAAAGCTTCACTGTACTGTTCAGGGGAAAAAAAATGGCTTCTCACCCCCAAAGGGGCCGACTCCTTATCTGAGACTGTAGCTCAGAATTGCAGCTCCAGCCAAATGAAACATCCTATCACATCCTGTAAGAATTTTGCACATTTCAATGAGATCACCTCTGATTTGTTAAAACTCTAAAGAATAAAGTCCCACTCTACTTAACCTTTTTACAATAATTTCACCATTCCAAACATCAATCTGGTTAATTTTTCCTATATTCTTTCAAAGGAAGACTATCCATTGTAAGTGCACTGCAGGCAAAAACAGAACATTTACAAATGATGGTGACTCTTGCTTCCATCCTTCTGAACTATTACCAACAGCAGAAGCAAGCTGGAAGCTAGACAGCAACAAAATAAAGTGAGTTAAAGTGTAACTTAGAAATCCTCCTTTTCGGTGCAAGGAAGAAGATGGTGCTGGAGGAGGCAGGATAGAGAATATATGTCTTGATGATAAACATCATTTACACATGCATGGACTGGTCGTTGTGATCTGCCTCATGTGACAATGGCAACATGGCAAGGAGTTTGGCACTGATATTGACTGCAAAGCACCTTCATTTGCTTGGCAAGGTCAGCAAGAATACATCAAATATAATGAACAGTTACATTTACAAAGGAAAAATACTGGCAAGTGACATACTAGCATATCCAATCCAACATTCAATCCAATCATATCCAATCAAATGCAGATAATGCAGTAAAATGAATTATTGGTAGAAATCAAATGCCTATTTTGCATATTTTAAATTTGTAAGTAGTTCTTTCTTATCCAAAGAATGGAAAACATCAACTTCAGAGATCAAAGATAGAAAGACTACAAGGCCACAAGACATAGGTGCAGAATCAGGCCATTTGGACCGGAGTCTGCTCAAATATTCAATCACGGCTGATTAACTTTCCCTCTCAACCCTTTCTCCTGCCTTGTCCCTGTAACCTTTGACACTCTTACTAATCAAGAAACTATAACCTCCGCTTTAAATATACCCAATGAATTGGTCACCAAAGCTATCTGTGACAATAAATACCACAGATACACCTCCCTCTGGCTAAAGAAATTCCTCTCATCTCTGTACTAAAGAGATATCCTTCTATTTTGTGGCTACAGGAAATATCTTCTCCATGGCAACTCTATCTAGGCCTTTCAATATTCAGTATGTTTCAAAGACATCCCCCTCATTCTACTAAACTCCAGTAACAGCAGGCCCAGAGCCATCAAACACACCTCATACATTAACCCTTCCATACCCATGATAATTTGTGTGAACCTCCTCTGGACCCTCTACAATGGCAGCACATCTTTTCTTAGCCATGGGGTCCTAAACTGCTCACAATAATCCAATTATGATCTGACCAATGCCTTAAAAGCCTCATTACATCCTGTTTTTATATTCTAGTTCTCTTAAAATGAATGTTACCAGTACATTTGCATTGCTTATTACTGACTCAACCTGCAAGTTAACCTTCACAGAGCTGTTTACTAGGACTCCCAAGTCCCTTTAACATTTCCAAATTCTGAATTTACTCCCCATTTAAAAAATAGCCTACTCCTTTACTCTTTCTACCAAAACGCATGACTACACTGTATTCCATCTGCCACTTCATTGTCCATTCTCCTAATCTGCCAAGTCCTTCTGCAGACTCACTACTTTCTCAATACTACCTTGGTATCGTCCACAAAGTTTCTCGAAGAATTCCAATATATTTGCAAGACAAGATTTTCCCTTCAGGAAACTATATTGACGTCGACCCATTTTAACATGTGCTTCTAAGCACTCCAAAACCTCATCCTTAATAATGGATTCTAACATCTTGCAAACTAATGAAGTCAGGTTTACTGACCTATAATTTCCTGTCTTTTGCCACCCTCTCTTTTAAAAAGTGAAGTGACAATTGCAATTTTCCTGTACTCCAGAACCATTCCATAATCCAGTGAGGGATCACTACTAAGAGAAAATCTGCAAATGCTGGAAATCAATGTAATACACACAAAATACAGGAGGAACTCAGTAGTCCAGTAAACAGTCAACATTTCGGGCTAAGATCCTTCAAAGGGACTCACGTGCCCTGATGAAGGGTCTCAGCCCAAAATGTCGACTGTTTATTCTTTTCCTATAGATGCTGCCTAGCCTGCTGACTTCCTCCAGCATTTTGTGTGTATTGGTATGAAAGATCACTACTAATGCTTCCACAATCTCTTCAGCTACCTTTTTCAGACACTGGAGTGTAGGCTATCTGGTCCAGGTTACTTACCCATTTCCAAACCTTTCAGCTTCCCAGGTATTTTCTCCTCAGTAATACGAACTGCACTCACTTCTGTTCCCTAATACTCTTACTTCCTGGCATTTTCCCACAGCTAAGACTGATGCAAAACAGTTATTCAGTTCAACTGCCACAGCTTTGTCTCCTACTACTACCTCTCCAGCAAGATTTTCCCAGCAGTCCGATAGCCACGCTTCGCTCACTTTTACTCTTTATATATCTGAAAAAAGTTTTTGGTACTTTTATATTATTGGCTAGCTTACCTTCATATTTCATTTTTTCTTTCCTACTGCATTTTTAGTTGCTTTCTATTGTTTTTCTTTAAAAAGCTTTTCAATCCTCTACCCTCCCATTATTTTTTTGTAACATTGCATGCCCTCACTTTTGCTTTTATACTGTCAGCCACGGTTGCCTCATCCTCCCTTTAGAAAGCTTCTTCTTCTTTAGGATGAACTGATCCTGTATATTCTCAGAAACTCCAGCTGCTGCTGCTCTACCATCATCTCTGCTAGTATCCCTTTCTAATCAGTTTTGGCTATCTTCTCTCTAATGCCTCTGTAGTTTCCTTTACTAATACATATGATTTTACCTTCATCCTCTCAAAATGCAGGGTGAATTCTATCTCATTATGATCACTGCCTCCTAAGGGTTCCTTTATCTTAATTTCCCTAATCTAATCTGGTTCATTATAAAACATCCATTCCAGAATTGTCATTTCCCTAGTGGGATCGATCATAAATTGCTCCAAATAGTCATCTCATAGCACTCTAGAAATTCCTTCTCATGGGATCCGACACCAGCCTGATTTTTCCGATTTACCTACATATTAAAATCCCCAATGAGCATTGTGATGTTGTCCTTTTTACGTCTTTTCTATCTCCCTTTGTAATTTGTACACCTCATCCTGGCTACTGTTTGAATGCTTGTATAGCTCCCATCAGGGTCTTTATACCCTAGCAATTTTTTGACTCTACCACAAGGATTCTACATCTTCTATTCCTATGCCAGTTAATTCAAAGGATTTGATTTCATTTTTTTTTTTTTTTTTTTTTTTTTTTTAAATACCTGGTTTGACGTGAAGAACAATGTGCTGGTGAGGAAGGCACCCCTCCCCGCAGGGGAGCTTACACTCCGTCTGGCTGAAGCTGAGGTGAGGGAGACCCTGCCAGAGTCAACACACACAAAGCTGCAGGGCCCAATAATATACCAGGTCAGGTTCTGAAAGGCTGCGTAGCTCAGCTACATTGGACCCTTTCCAGTTCGCTTAATGCTCAAATCAATCCACCAACGATGCAACAGCCTCTACGCTCCACTCCATCTTGTCCCACATGGAAAATGGGGTCTCATATGCCTGACTGCTGTTTATAGACTTCAATTTGGTGTTCCACACCACCATACCCCAGAAACTGGTGGGGAAACTGTCGTCAGTGGATCTCAACACCTTCCTCTGCAAATGGATACTGGACTTCTTAACAGCAAGGCCACAGTCAGTCCCTGTGGACAGCATTATGCTGAGCACTGGTGCTCCCAAAAGCTGTGTGCTCAGCCTGCTGCTGTTCACACTGCTGACACATGGTGTCACAGGATCCAGCTCAAACCATGTCATCAAGTTTGCGGATAACCTAACAGTGATTGGCCTCATCAAGAACTATACTGAGACTGAGTATAGAGGAAGTGAAGCAGCTGGTGAATTGCTGTGAGGAGACAACCTAAGCCTGAATGTGGAGATCACTGTGGACTTCAGGAAGGTGCAGATGAACCATCCCCCTCTGTGAATACATGGCTCCTCCTTAGAGAGTTAAGTGCACCAAGTTCCTGGGAGTTCACATTACAGAGGACCTCACCTGGCCCCTTAATATCACCTCCCTGAACAAGGCACAGCAGTGCCTCCACTTCCTAAGAAGATTGAGGCAAGAAAGGTTCTTCTGCCCCATCATCTTAACTATGTTTTTTGCACCTCCATCTGGTATGGGGGCAGTCAAGCATCGGACCAGAAGTCCCTACAAAGTGCTATGAAAACAGCTGAGAGGATCTTAGGGGTTTCCCACCATCCATCGGAAACATTTGTCAGGAGTGCTGCGTACTCAAGACCATTAGTATTACTAAGGATCCCACCCATCCATCCATGATCCTCTGACTTACTACTATCAGGCAGGAAACAATGATGCAAAAAAAACAATCAGGATGAGAAACAGTTTCTTCCCCCCCAGCCATTAGGCTTCTGAACTCCCTGAGGTATTGTATTCGAAGGTTAATCTGTTCCAGTACACTATTTAATATTAATGCACTTTAGTTGGTTATTTATGTGATTCAACAGTAGATTTTATCCTTACCTTCATAAGTTATCGTGTATTATGTGTACTACTGTACAACTTAGTTTGGAGAAACATCTCGTTTCTATATACATTATGTGGTTATATACATTATATACATGTATATAGTTAAATGAGAATAAACTTGACTTAAACTACCCCATTTGTCTGCTTGTGTCCTTTTAACATGATGTGGATCAGTGGATCTTAAACTTCCAGCTCTGATCTTCTTTCAACCACAAATCATGATGCCAACAATGCAATACCTGCCAATTTCTAACTGTACAACAAGATAATCCACCTAATTAAGTACAATATGTGCATTCAAATATAACACCTTCAGTTCTGTATTAACCACCCTTTTCAATTTGTCTCCATGCTGTCTGAAGTTAAATTCTTATCCCTTTCTAAATTTTTTTGTCTTTATTCAGGAGACTTCCATAATATCTCCTACACTCGCCTTCCCTTTTACTTATTTTTCCCCCATACTTTTCCAAACTGTTGGACCCAGACACCTATTATTTAGAGCCCTATCCATAGCCCTAGTTAGGCAATTCGCTAGGTCCCTGGTCCAGCATGGTATAGGCGGAGCCTGCCCATCAGAACAGCTCCCTCTGTCTCCAATACCAGTGCCAATTTCCCTTGAACTGTAATCCACTTCTCCCACACCAATTTTTGAGTCATGCATTTGGCTCTTTGATCTTATAACCTCGTGCACCAATTTCCACATGACTCAAATAATAATCCTTTTGGTTATGCACTTTAATTTAGTCCCTAGCTGCTCAAATTCCCTCCACAGAAGCTCTCTCCTCCTCCTTCCAATGTTGTTGGTATCTCAGCAACTGGAACTTTCTCCTCCCACTTCAAATTCTTCTGCAGGTCAGGTGAGATATTCTGAACCTGGGCACCATGCAGACAACACAGAATTTGGGACTCTCAATCCTTGCAACAGAGAATTATGTCCCTTCCCCTATCCCAGTTTCACTCTGCACCCTCCCCCAGCTGCCTACTACCTCCCTCATGGTTCCACCTCCTTCTACTACCCATTGTGGTTTCCCCTATTTCTTCTTCACCTTTCCTGCTTATCCCCTCCCCCGCCCCTCTATCTTTCCCCTTACTGGTTTTTCACCTGGAACCTACCAGCCTTCTCCTTCCCACCCTCCCCCCACCTTTATAGGGCCTCTGCCTCTCCCTCTTCAGTCCTGACGAAGGGTTCCGGCCTGAAACATTGACTGATTGTTTCCATGGATGCTACCCGACCTGCTGAGTTTCTCCAGCGTGTTGTGAGAGAATTACGTCTATTTTCCTGACTATACCATCTATAATTACAACTATATTTCACTTTTCTCTCCAGTCTTGAATGGCTCCCTGAAACAGGATACCACAGCTTGTATGCTCATCCTTACTGCAACACCCACTCTCAGCCTCACAGACAACAACAATCTCAAACCTGTTGGACAGGCTCAAGGTAAGACTCCTCCAACACTACCTCTTAAATCACCCTACCTACCACACTTGCAGTCACACCCTCTTGTCTTGGCCACAGCACAAACTTTTAGTAGTTAATCTAGTGTGTTTGACTGCCTTATAAGCACAGTGTCCAGGTAACTCAGTATTACAGTGTTTACAGCTCAGATTCCCAGTCAAAAAACTTTTTGCCCGAGTTCCTTGAGCAACCAAGGAACTCGGGCACTTGCTGCGGTCATTGTGACCAGGAACCACACTGGAGTCCACCAGCTGCCACATCATGCAGCTACAAATCACCTAATCCTGCATCTCCATTTTCTTTAATTTGTTGTAATTTGGTATCTTTTTAGTTAACTATTATACAAAAATCCCTACCTGCTACTCAATTATACCTCCTTGCCAAAGACTCCCAACCCAAAGTCTCAGACCCAAGACTTCTCCACTGGCCCATTCACACAATAGCCAATCCAAAGTGGCCCCTGGGCCTTGGCCTCGACTTCTAACCGAAGCCTCTTGAACCAAAGCCTCATTCCCCACTCTAACACTGCCCACTCCTGCTTAAACCTCACTTTTATTTTGGTCAAGTGAAACTCATACAATAAGACTTGCTTTTTTCAATGGTTTCTGCTCTCACATAGATCTCGCTCTTGCTACTCCAAAGTGAAACTCACATGCAAGGAGACATAGTCTTGTCAATGGCTTGCTTTCTCACAAAGATCTCATTCTCGCTAGTCCCAAGTGAAAGAATAAAAAATTCATTCTGTCATACTATACTGCAGCCTGCCTTGGAGGGATACTTAAAACATTTTTATTCTGTCACTTTGCCACTTTTATTTTAAGTTACATTAGAAATAAACACAGATCAAGTAAAATAACCATAAACCAATGAACACCTCATGAAATTGTAAGATAATGATTCACTGAAACAATTCTGTTTCCGCATTTCTATTAGTGACAGGCATAGTTTTCATCAAGGGAAGGCATCATTGATAAAACCCAGTAAGCTCAAAATGCTGATATTATCAGAGTTTGCACTGGATAGAATGGTGGAGTCATAAAGCACAGAAACAGGCCTTTTGGCCTAATGTGTACATGCTGGCCATCTTAACTGGCATTTAGAAGCCTGCAGTAGGGAATTCCAAAGATAACTCAATTTTACATTGTATTTAGAAAACAAAACAAATATTTATGCTGTTTTCTACACAGTTGCATTATAATTTTAACAGTATTATCTTCTGAAATGGCATCTAAAGAAATGAATCAAGCAAATAGGTACAGTTATCTCATCTATACACTATTTACATGCAATCTGCTGTCTACTCACCAGTGGTGAAAGGTCTTCATCAAATTTTTTGATCTGATTCATAAATTCTAAATGCTTCTTTTCCTCTTCCAGTTGAGCTACACTCTGTTCACTTTTCTGCAACTTTTGTTGTGTGTTTGTCAGCTCATCTCGTAGCCACAGGTTCTCGTGAAACAATCGATGTACCTGAGCACGTAGTTTTTGTTTTTCCGATTCCACTGCATTTAAGTGACTAGATAATGCCATCATAACCTTAATACAAATCATAGTAAGCACATTTTACAAAACTGAAGTAATGAGACTGCCAATATCATAAAATGTGTCCATATAGGAAAAATATTCTAAAGTGTAGGATAACAATTTTAAATGCACTGCCCAAGCCCAAATTAAACATCTTGTCATATAATCAAAATAATAACATTGCAATGTAGTTTTACACTCAAATTTTGTAAAAACAGGATTAAGTTTCAGTGGTTTTACATTACGGAACCAACAAAAAAGGTTATTCAAAAACATTGGTGATTCATACTGGAAAGGTGTCATTTTCTGGAGCTTTCAATGAATAGCATTCTCTCTACACTACAAATCAAAACAAAATATTATAAAATCCAAATAGTTAAATACCTGCAATAAATGATCATAAAATAAATTATGCCACTATCAATTACCATACCACAAGCTGTCTCTGGACTATAGCACTAATATCATTATTGTGGTGCCCCCTTTATTAAAAATTCTATAAAGTTTGTATCTTAACATTTTTCAGATTCCATCTTGTACTAAATCATAATATGTTCAATGCAACACAAAGCCAAAGATACACTAGATGTCTATTTTATTATAATAGATTTTACCATTTAAGTAAACAATAAGTTCATGAGAAAAAAAACATCCTATCCACCATCTCAAATGCAAATCTATAGATAAACTATTATTCTATTCCCAGTTAATTTGTCTTTTTCCACTTCTTCAATGATATAATGACATCTCCACATGTCACAATGAAGTAAACCATAAGATATAGGATCAGAATTAGGCCATTTGGCCCATCAGGTCTGCTCCACCATTTCATCATAGCTGATCCAATTTCCTCCCAGACCCAATCTCCTGCCTTTTCCATGTATCCCTTCATGTCCTGACCAATCAAGACCTCTGCTTTAATTCGACATAAAGACCTGGCCTCCATAGCTGCTGCAGCAAAGAATTCCACAGATTCACCACTCTCTGGCTAAAGAAATTCCTCCTCATCTCTGTTCTAAAAGGGCGCTCCTCTATGCTGAGGGTGTGTCCTCTGGTCCTACCTTAGGACTCTCCGCATCCACTCTATCAAAGCCTTTTAGCATTCAATAGATTTCAATGAGGTCACCCCATCATTTTTCTGAAATCTAGTGAACGCAGGCCCAGAGCCACCAAACACTCTTCATATGGCAAGCCATTCAAACCTGGAATCATCTTCATGAACCTCCTTTGAACCCTCTCTAGTTTCAGCATATCCTTTTTAAGGGGCACAGAACTGCTCACAATACTCCAAGTGAGGCCTCACCAGTGCTTTATGAAATCTCAACATTACATCCTTGCTTTTATATTCTAGTCCTCTTGAAATGAATGCTAATATTGCATTTGTCTTCCTCACCACAGACTCAACCTGCAAATTAACCTTTAGGGAATCCCGCAAAAGGACTCCAAGTACCTTTGTGCCTCAGGTTTCTATATTTTCTCAATCCTTTCATTTCTTCTGCCATTCCTTTGCTCATTCTCCCAATATGTCCAAGTCCTTCTGTAGCCTTTCTACATCCTCAAAACTATCTGCCCCTCCACCCATCTTTATATCGTCTGCAAACTTTGCAGTAAAGCCATCAATTCCATCATTCAAATCATATAGCGTAAAAAGAATCGAACCCAACACAGACCCTTGTAGAACACCACTAGTCACAGGCAGCCAACCAGAAAAGGCTTCCTTTATTCGCAATCTTTGCCTCCTGCAAATCAGCCACTGCTCTATCCATGCTAGAATCTTTCCTGTAATACCATGGGTTCATAGCTTGTTAAGCAGCCTCATGTGCGGCACCTTGTCAAAGGCCTTCTGAAAATCCAAGCACACAACATCCACTGACTCTCCTTTGTCTATCCTACTTCTTATTTCGTCAAAGAATTCAAACAGATTTGTCAGGCAAGATTTTCTCTTGAGGAAACTATGCTGACTACTGCCTATTTAATCATAGGCCTCCTCCACTTCAGGTGCAAGTTGTATCTAAAGTACAGGTCCCACCTTCCCTGGAAGAGAGCCCAATGATCTAAAAATCTTATGTCCTGCCTCCTATACCAACTCCTTAGCCATGTATTAAACTGGATAGTCTTCCTAGTTCTGGCCTCACTAGCACATGGCACTGGTAGCAATCCTGAGATCACAACCCTGGAGGTCCTGCCCTTTAACAGCACTTAACTTCTTATGCAAAACCTCGTCACTTGTCCTACCGATGTCATTGAACTTCAGGCTGTTCACCCTCCTACTTAAGAATGCTGAGGACACTATTTGAGAAATCCCACACCCTGGCAACATATTTATCAGGACTCTCGTTCTCGCCCACAGAAACTCCTGTCCATTCCCCTAACGAATCCCTTATCACAACAGCATGCCTCTTCTCCCCCTTCTCTTTGCCAGAGACTCAATGCCAGAGATCCAACCACTGTGACTTTCCTCTGTTAGGTCAATTTCTTTCCCCCCTCCCCCTGCCCAAACAGTATCCAAAGTAATATACCTGTTGTTGAGGGGATGGCCACAGGGGTTCTCTGCACTGGCTCCTTAAACCCTTTCCCCTTCATGACTGTCACCCACTCTCCTGTGTCCTGCACCTTGGGTGTAACTATATCTTATCAATCGCTTCCTCAGCCTCCCGAATGATCTGAAGTTCATCCAGTTCCAGCTCCAACTCCTTAACATGGATTGTTAGAAGCTACAGCTGGATGCACTTCATGCAGACGTAGTCATCAGGGACACTGGAGTCTCCCTGCCTTCCCACATCCCACAAGGGGAGCATTCCACTCTCTTGCCTGGCACTGACCCAGATGAGCAGATATAAAGGAGAGAACGGAAAAAGACTTAACCTTGAGCTTTTCTTTCCTTTGTTTTCTTTGATTGAAGCCTCCCTTCGCACAAGCCTCGAAGAGCTAAATCCTCAAGATCACTACTCTGACAGTGGCCACTGCACTTGCCCCTGCCTTCCTTTAATTTGCCCTTGCTAATCAATCCCAAACACTGATTGGTAATCCCAAAAACTTAACTTTGCAAGCAGTTATTTGTGATCTGCATCAATCAATGTGATGATAATCATTGCATTTGTCCAGTAAGCTGAGAGCAACTGCTTTCACAGTAAAGCACTGGTCACCTGAAACAGGCTAGAATTTAATTCATTTAATGATATTATTAAACAGCTTGACAGTCTGATTTTTCCCACCTAGAGGTAGCAGCACAATTCCAAAATCAGTCCAAGCTTTAAGCCGCAGTGAGGAGAAATTTCTCAGAAATATTACTTTACGTAACACTGAAAAGTCTTTGAACTGAAACATCAACATACTTCTCTCTTGATATGGTGCCTGATTGTCCAGGATTTCTGGAATTTATTTGTAAGTCAGAAGCTGCAAAATGGCAAAGTTTTCAATCTTCAAAAAGATATTGTTGCCTGCCTTACTAACAAGTGTAGCAGAATATAAGACTGAATAAAGTCATGTTTAGAGGATACAGAACATGTTTAAATACAGTGAATTTTGATTAATTGGGCATCAGTTAACTGGGGCAGCCACTTATTCGGGACACTATGTTGCTTAACTGGGGCAGGAGACTGTTGCAGAACAGTTTCTAAGTAGCATCAGACACGAGCACATGTGGCTGTTAGACACACTGTGCTTAAAGCAAAATTTTGTAAATAGTGCCAGTTGCGTGCAATTGTATTCAAAAAGCATTGATTTTTAATCACTAATAGCATGCAAGAAAAAAGAATTAAGACAATTCTGAACTGTTTTGCTCACTGTGGTTTCAAGCATTCAGGCTTGGAGATGCCTTTAAATAGTCAGGAGTGAAAACGAAACAATTTCACTACCCCCAGAAGTTTGGTACTTCGAAGAATTTGAAGGATCAACAATCATCTTGAATGTTACAACGAAAATGAACATTTGGATGATGCAATCATTGATAACATTGTATGAAGGCAGTCCATTATCTACACCCCAGGTGTCTGTGCTGATTTTATTCATTTAAAGTCAATAGAATGCATACACAGGATCAATTCCCCTGTCAATAATTATTAGGAACTTATAAACAATTTTATAGTACTGTATTAGTATTGATAGTGTTCCAATTTGTTCTGTATTTCATTTAAACACATAATTTCTTACTCAATTAAACAGTAGTTTGTCTTTCTTTAAAAAATATATACATTTTTAACTATTTCCATGAAACTTCAGCTAAATGGGGCAGACACTTAATTGGGCCAAAATGTTACTGGCCCCAATGTGTCCCAATTAACTGGATTCCATTGTCGATAAAATAAAAATCTTAAACAACTTTGGCAAAATTTACCTGTGCTTCACTGAGACCAAGTTCTAACATTTCCAAGGACTTGCGAATCATGTTGGATTTTTCTTCAACCAAATTCACCTCATCATCTTTTTTCAGACATTTTAGGGTTTCCAACAAGCTCTGTAAAATGGAGTTGTGCTCGTTTTTTAACGCCTCAAGCCCCTGAATCACCTGTTTTGTTTTTCCAATTATCTCTTCCTGAGAGAGTTTTTCTAATTTATCTTCCTTTAAATACACCATTGTAGACATGGTGTCGTACATCCTGAAAAAAAAATCATGGTGTTAACAGATGGCAAAAGTTTATAAACACTAATTACATATAAATGTTTGACTAAAATTCTTGACAAGGATAGCAAATTTGCTTTTAAGTAATTCTGCAGTGGTAGCAATGTACTAAAGATTTAGAATCATTCCAACTTTAAATGAAAGTGGATTATGGGATTCAAATTAATGCAAACAAACACGAATGGGATTCAAATTGTTTAAAGTCACTACATAACAAATGCAGATTTCAAACCCAAAGGCAAGCAAGACAAAGTATTATAAGCGTATTAAGACTCCATAAAACTACTGCAGTGATTCCATCAGAGCTACTATAAAAAATACAACAGATTCATACTGATGCACTATAAAACTACCTAAAATTACTAAACAGTTAATATTTTCTGTACTGCCAGGTTGGTCCTTAGCCAAGGTTGATTTCATTCAATTTCCTAAAAAAAAACACAAATAAATATCCCTCTATCATAAAAAGTAAGAAATGGGGCATTACATTCAGTGCCCTTCAGATATATAACAGATCTTGTCACATGCAACAAATCTTAGAATATATTCTGAATTGTGCTGCAAGCAAAGAACATTTGTACCTTACAACATAATTTCTAAGATTAATCACTTTTCCTCGGCATTCAACATTAATAAAGTCCTGATGAAGGGTCTCGGCCCAAAACGTCGACTGTACCTCTTCCTAGAGACGCCACCTGGCCTGCTGTGTTCACCAGTAACTTTTATGTGTGTTGCTTGAATTTCCAGCATCTGCAAATTTCCTTGTGTTTGCGTTTACTTTCACACGAGTGCAGTTGTAACATTCATGAAGCTCAATACGATCACTTGAGACTCCATCTCCCACTGTAATAAATCACTACTTCCAACCAGAAACAACTGAACAAAACAGTAACCAAAATCTTAATAGATGAAAAGAGATGTAACAAATTTATTCTGTCAATGTTTCCCTTTGGTATTGAGGAAGGTATCACTTAGCAAGTAAATAACATTCCCAGAATGATACAGGTTTCCCCCGCCATCCGAAGGTAGAGCGTTCCTATGAAATGGTTCATAAGCCAGAATGTCATAAAGAAGCAATTACCATTTATTTATACGGGAAAAATCTGTGAGCGTTCGCAGACCCAAAAAATAACCTACCAAATCATGCCAAATAACACATAAAACCTAAAATAACAGTAACATATCGTAAAAGCAGAAATGATATGATAAATACACAGCCTATATAAAGTAGAAATACTTCTCTACAATCACTGCCGCACTGTTCTCCATAGCGAAAATCTCACGCAAGCACTCTCAGCAGAAACACTCTCTCCAGTAACCTTTAAGCTATGAAGCTGCCAAATCATACCAAATAACACATAAAAATACGCAGCCTATATAAAGTAGAAATAATGTATGTACAGTGTAGTATCACTTACTGGAATCAGGAAGACAGCGCTGAACACACTGATGATGGTGTGTTAGGCCGAGTCGTAGGAGGTTGGGGTGGTGCAGTGATCCCAACCTCCAGGCCGCGGACCGATACCGATCCACGAAGCATACAGCGGTGCAGCAGTGGCCGGGACACACCCAGCACATCTTTAAGAAAAAAGCCGAAATAAACAAGCTAATTAATTAGGTACCGCCCAGCACGTAAATGTCGGCCAAGATCAGAGGTGACTCAATCGGCAATCGCCTCTGATCTGGGCCGACATTTACGTGCCGAGTGGCACCTAATTAATTAGCTTGTTTATTTCGGCTTTTTTCTTAAAGATGTGTTGGGTGCATCCCCGCTACCGCTGCATTCTCCACGGCAATGTATCAGTCCGCGGCCCGGAGGTTCGGGTGGTGGGACACTGGGGTGTCATCTTATCATCATCTGTTTCCACCAGGGCAGCCAGGTCATCATCTTCTATGTCTGCCTGCCTTGATGTCGAAGGTCAAGGTTCGTTGTCTGCTGTGGAAGGCTTGAAAAATGACAGTATGCTGGACTGCTTAGCCTCGCGCATTTTTCTATCATACAGTTCTTTGTAAGCACTCAAACCATCCTGCAAACCTACGTACCCTTTCAAAATTAAAGTCGTACTTTTCTGCAATCATTACAGCGAAAATCTCACGCAGTTGCTTCACGTTCAGTTCCTGGACGACTTCACTTTCAGTCCGTTCGCTACTCCATTCGGTTTCGATTGTTATCCTTTCCTCTTCCAATTGCATCAGCTCTTCATGTATCAGTTCTTGGTCATGGGATGTCAAAACCTCTTCAACATCATCTTCATCAACTTCCACAAGCCAAACTCACTTTGTCCTTATTTCATTCACCACGATTGAAACGCTTAATTATGCCTAGTTTTACGCGAAGTATAACACCCTTACGAGCTCTTTTAGGCTTTTCCGATACCTTAGAACTCATCTTGCTAATGGCTGCTCACAGGCACGTGTTTAAGCAATGCCGGCTAGAATACAGTTCTGGGGGAGGAGCTTGGCTGCTTGGGGCGCGCGCTGCCTTTTTTCATAACAGTGAAAACACCTTCTGTTAGCGAAAACAGGTAACTAATGTAGGTCTTTTGTTAACAGCGAGGTTTCATAAAGCGAACGTTTGAAAAGTGGGGAACACCTGTAGACCGACTCTCCACATTCAAATTCACACATATCCTCCTGTGTTGCAGTTCGAGTTGCCCCTACATGTCCTTTGACATACAATCTTGAACACATGCTCTACATGTTCAGCCCTCCATGCAAGCATGTCCAAATGCAAAAGCCCAAGAGAATCTGGGTGGCAGGCTGTTCCATTACCAGCACATAATCTTCCCACTCAGCTACTACTCATTGAATCCAGTAGTGGAGAACTGCGATAGAACAAAGGGTCAGCTTTATGCCTAAGATACCATTCACATAATTGTAGACAACTCCAATGCCCTTGAGTTCTCATCAACTCATGGCAACCCCATGGATAATGTAGTTGTCCATAGAGTTTTCATGGCAAGATATGGAAGGTAGATTGCCAGGCCTCTCTTCCACACAGATACCGCTGCTGCCCAGGTTGAGACCTGGTTGGATTCGAAATCAGGACCATCTGCCTCAAAGTCCATCGTTAATGCCACTACACCACTGGCCAGCCCATATAATTACTTACTATAATTCTGCAGCATATTAAATAGATGACATGTTTTTACTACTTTATATCATTTACATCTATTTGGTAGTTAAGTGCTTCTCTGCGACACATTTAAAACCACTTCAAAGCCTTTTAAAAGTAATGTCCTAGGATGGGACCTATTCTTCAAGAGATGTCCGTTAAGGGCAGGAGAACTTTGCGAGCCTACCATATCCAAGCACATTAGCACATTTGGGCACAAGGTATGATGTGGTTGAAGACTGGACCAAGACCAAATTACTAATTTCTTGAACTCAAGTTTCTGGGAAAGGAAGAATTAATTGAAAGTCATTTCATACCATGGCTCTATTTTGCTATCAAAACTTCCAAATGGGTAGCTACAGTTGCTTTACCAATGGCGAGAGGAAGAAGCTGTTCCTGAATCGGTGAGTGTGCACCTTCAGGCTCCTGTCCCACCTTCCTGTTGGTAGCAATGAGAAGAGAGCATGTCCTAGGTGACGGGAGGTTAGGTCCTTTTTGAGGCATTGCTCCTTGAAGATGTCCAGGACGCTACACATGCTAGTGCCCATGATGGAGCTGACTGAGTAATCTCATACAGCAAAGTAATATTGCAGAAATAATGGTTACATCACTGATGATACAAGAACTATCAGTCTGTCAGTCCACCTGGCCAGGCTCGTATCGTTCAGGAAGAGACTAGATGACTACCACAAAAAAGAGGCGACAACTGGAGAGATGGCGGACGGCTTCGAAAGACAGAACCAGGACTATAAGGGCTAGCAACCCGAGCTGCTTCTCCTGTAAAGAAGAACCCATCAAAGCTACGGAACATTCGAAAGTATACCCCCAGGGGAGCCAGGGAGGGGGGTGGGGCGTGGAAGAATGAGAAGCCAGACTAAACAGACCTGCAGATGAAGACCTACGGTAATGATCAATTGACCACGAGTAGGGAACGTGGCTACGGCAAAGTCTGTAAGAACCCAGATGGTCTGAGGATCCACCAGGACAAGATGAGATGTCTGAGCAAGGAACAATGGATACAGAGCACAGGAATTACCCCTGGTGAGACGCAGGAGCAGCCAGGCCCAGAATCACCAGAGTGCCCAGAACTTCCATGTACCCCAAACCCCAAGCTCAACTATAGCATCAGAACATCACTGGGTGAAGTGGCCTCTGGCAAGCAAGGAGGATGAGTGGCATCAGTTCGATGACAATGTGGCCATGGTACTTGATGCTTCCGGGGGGGCATCAGAACCATTTACCATTCTGATAACTTCAAATTGTTTTGATGCCCAGCAAAATTAATTATAGTAACCTTATCTAATTTTTAATAGACTACTTCATTTCAAAACTGATGCATGCAAAATATTCTAAACAATTGGGCCAGGCAAAGATCAAGTAGCATTTTGCTATATAACATTTTAGTGTTACCTTAAAATCAAGCCTACAGAAAATGAACTGGGAGTGCAACATTCAAGCAAAACTAAAATTGATTTTATTATTTATAAACTACCAAGTCAGTGCTAGTTAAGAATTGGGTATTTTTTTCCATCTGAAAATCTGTAAATGCTTGATGATATAATTTTGTTGTGTCAGAACTGAGCTTGTATTGAGTCAAAAGATTGCATCACATGGAAATCTTGATAAGTGTTTCATTCACACCAGACTGTAAGGCACTTTAAAAAATGATACAAATGGCTCAATAATATCAGCAAAGAGTTTGGCTTCCACCCCTTTAAACTTTACGAGCAAAATTAGAACATATTTAATACACCAGTTCTTGGATTATTATTGTCCATATTAAATTGTCTAGTTATAATTGAATTTAATTAAAATATCAGATTTCCAATTGATTTGCACAAGAATATAAACAAACTGAAATTGAACAGATTTCAAGTATTTCATTATCTTAGCAGTAAAATATTCCGATCTGAACATGCTGCATCAATTTGTTTTGAATAACTAACCAAAATATGGTCACTTTCAATTAACTGATCGTACAAGTCAAAACATGTGAAAATCATTGGTATTCCTCATGTGAAATTACCTATGTAGGATTGAAATGCTCAAAGTCAATGCAACAGCAAAATGTCTGGTGCTAAAGTCCATATCCTTGTGTATGGATTGGTTATATTGACGTTTTCAACATATATTCTTCCGGCCACATAATTACCCGATTGGCTTTCAACTACTTTTATTCAACACCAGTAATATAATTATTACAGCTCTGTAAAAAAAAAGCTCAGAATGCCCCAAGGTTCAAAGTGCTTGCAGAGGCTTACATCAGAAATTTTCAAATGTAGTGCAGATGGACTGCTCACTGTTGTTTCCTTTGCCTTGACTAGAGAACGAGAAAGCCGCCAATGATTTTGGTCTTACCAGCTCATCTGACCTCACTTGTAAAAAAAAGGAAAAGAGGCTTGAAAAACAAGAACATGTATAACTTTCAGTTTCAACATCTTAAGAATCAGCCTCAGGGTTTAAGTGCTTGCTGCTGTCCTACTTCAAATACAAAAAAATTAGCTATGTAAAGTGTTTGCTCTTATTGCCCTTACTGCTCCATGGACAACCACATGCCACTGGCCTAAATATTTTCCAAACTCTTGCAGTGGTTTATGTCAGATTCCACTGGACCAAAGTAAAACAATTCTTCATTCCAGCAACACACAGTTGTAACCACACTACAATCTATGCATAATGAACAGGTTCGGTCTCTGTTTGTCCACAAATCAGAAGAAAACATTTTAAAAAGAACACTCAACATGGCAATCATAGCTCCGCAGCATTGTAATGAGAGGTAGCGAAAGCAAATAAGATAAGAAACACTTGCTAAAAAAGAGAAAGAGAAAAAAAAAACAGTTCTGCCATTCAAAGGAAAGAATGTACACTCAGTGGCCACTTTACTGGGTAAACCTGCACATCTGGTCATCAATGCAAATATCTGATCAGCCAATCATGTGGCAGCAACTTAATGCATAAAAACATGCAGACATGGTCAAGCAGTTCAATTGTTCAGACCAAACATCAGAATGGGGAAGAAATGCGATCTAAGTGGTTTGAGTATCTCAGAAACTGATTTCCTGAGATTTTCACATACAACAGTCTATAAAGTTTACAGAGAATGGTGAAAAAAAACAAAAAAAAATCCAGTGAGTGCAGCTCTGTGGGTGAAAATATCTTATTAATGAGAGGTTAGAGGAGAATGACCAGACTGGTTTGAAATGGACAGGAAGATAATAGCAACTCAGATAAATATGCATTACAACAGTGGTGTTCAGAACAGCATCTCTGAAAGGACAATACATTGAACCTTGAAGTGGATAGGCTACAGTAGCAGAAGAGCACAAACAATACACTCAGTGACAATTTTATTAGGTACAGAAGGTACCTATTAAGGTGGTCACTGAGTGTATGTTTGCATGTCAAACTTTTAAATTCAGTAATATCATGGCAGCTCTATTGTACATTTGGATGTCCATAAATTATGCATTCATAAACTGCAGACAGCTTATCCAGGTCTTGCTCTCTTCTCATTGCTACTATTGGAAAGGAGGTACAGAAGTCTTGGGTCCCACACCACCAGGTAAAGGAACAGTTATTACCCTACAAATATCAGTCTCCTTAGACAGTGTGGATAACTTTATTCACCACAACTCTGAACTGATTCTACAACCACTTTCAAGAACTCTTTACAATTCATGTTCTCAGTATCAATATATTTTTTTTAATTTGCACAATTTGTCGTCTTTTACACAATGGTTGTCAGTCCTTGTTTATATACAGTTTTTCCTAAGTTCTACTGTATTCCTTTATTTTCCCGTAAACGCCTGTAAGAAAATGAATCTCAAGATATTAGGTGGTAGCATAACTTTGATAATAAATTTTACTTTGACTGGAAAAGGATTGAATTACTCTACTGCATTGGTTCTGATCAACAGTAAGATCATTGGAGATTTTGATTTAAAACAACATGGCTTGCATTTATTTGATGTACTGAAATTTCGGAGGCAATTACCAGCAGCGTCATCAAACAGAATTTCACACTCAGCCATTAGAGGAAAAATGAACATAAATATAACTAAAGTTTTAAGGACTGCTTTGAAGCAGAGAAAGAAAAGTGGACAAATTAATTTAGAAGGGGAATGTTAGGGCCCAGGCAATTAGACAACGATTAAATCATAAGATATACAGTACTGTGCATAAGTCTTTAACATATACAGTGGCATGCAAAAGTTTGGGTATTCCTGGTCAAAATTTCTGTTATTGTGAATAGTTAAGAGAGTAGAAGATGAACTGATCTCCAAAAGTCATAAAGTTAAAGATGAAACATTCTTTTCAACAGTGTAAGCAAGATTAGTCAGTGGTGGAGGGAAATACACTAGTGAAATTTAAGAGACTACTCGACAGATATATGAAGAAATTTAAGGTGGGGGCTTATATGGGAGGCAGGGTTTGAGGGTCATCACAACATTGTGGGCCGAAGGACCTGTACTGTGCTGTACTATTCTATGTTCTATTAGTGTATTATTTTTGTTTTGTACAATTTTAGTTTGGGCACCAAGAGATTTGAGCTCTCAGATAACTTTTACCAAGGTCTCAGACCTTAATTAGCTTGTTAGGGCAATGACTTGTTCACAGTCATCGTTAGGAAAGGCCAGGTGATGCAAGTTTCAAAGCTTTATAAATACCCTGACTCCTCAAACCTTGTCCCAACAATCAGCAGCCATAGGTTCCTCTAAGCAGCTGCCTGGCACTCTGAAAATTAAAATAAATGATGCCCACAAAGCAGGAGAAGGCTATAAGAAGATAGCAAAGCGTTTTCAGGTAGCCATTTCCTCAGTTCGTAATGCAATTAAGAAATGGCAGTTAACAGGAATGGTGGAGGTCAAGTTGAGGTCTGGAAGACCAAGAAAACTTTCCGAGAGAACTGCTCGTAGGATTGCTAGAAAGGCAAATCAAAACCCTGTTTGACTGCAAAAGACCTTCAGGAAGATTTAGGTAGTGCACTGTTCTACTGTGCAGCGACACCTGTACAAATATGACCTTCATGGAAGAGTCATCAGAAGAAAACCTTTCCTGCATCCTCACCACAAAATTCAGCATCAGAAGTTTGCAAAGGAACATCTAAACAAGCCGGATGCATTTTGGAAACAAGTTCTGTGAACTGAGGTTAAAATAGATCTTTTTGGCCGCAATGAGCAAAGGTATGTTTGGAGAAAAAGGGGTGCAGAATTTCATGAAAAGAACACCTCTCTAACTGTTAAGCATGGGGGTGGATCGATCATGCTTTGGGCTTGTGTTGCAGCCAGTGGCACGGGGAACATTTCACTGGTAGAGGGAAGAATGAATTCAACTAAATACCAGCAAATTCTGGAAGCAAACATCACACCATCTGTAAAAAAAAAAGCCGAAGATGAAAAGAGGATGGCTTTTACAACAGGATAATGATCCTAAACACACCTCAAAATCCACAATGGACTACCTCAAGAGGCACAAGCTGAAGGTTTTAACATGGCCCTCACAGTCCCCCGACCTAAATATCACTGAAAATCTGTGGATAGACCTCAAAAGAGCAGTGCATGCAAGACGGCCCAAGAATCTCACAGAAGTAGAAGCCATTTGCAAGGAAGAATGAGCAAAAATTCCCCAAACAAGAATTGAAAGAAAACAACAGGAATTCTGCAGATGCTGGAAATTCAAGCAACACACATCAAAGTTGCTGATGAAGCCACACTCAGGTTGGAGGAACAACACCTTATATTCCGTCTGGGTAGCCTCCAACCTGATGGCGTGAACATTGACTTCTCAAACTTCCGCTAATGCCCCACCTCCCCCTCGTACCCCATCTGTTATTTTTATACACACATTCTTTCTCTCTCTCTTTTTTTCTCCCTCTGTCCCTCTGACTATACCCCTTGCCCATCCTCTGGGTTCTCCCTCCGCCCCCCCCCATCTTTCTCCCCAGACCTCCTGTCCCATGATCCTCTCATATCCCCTTTGCCAATCACTTGTCCAGCTCTTGGCTCCATCCCTCCCCCCCGCCCCCATCTTCTCCTATCATTTTGGAGCAGCGTAGTTGCTAAATATTTGATTTTTATATGTTGTGGGAACATTTCAATAATGAAATGAAGTTGAGTTAAGTTATCACCTTTAGTTCAAGTGCCTGATGGTTGAGGGTGATAACTAGTCCTGAGGCTCCTGTACCTTCTTCCTGATGGCAGCAGCAAGAAGAAAGCATGTCCTGGGTAGTGGAGGTCCCTAATGATGGATGCTGTTTTCCTGCAACAACACTTCATGTAGATGTGCTCAGTAGTGGGAAAGGCTTTACCTGTGATGGACTGGGCTGTATCCACTACTTTTTGGAGGATTTTCTGTTGAAGGACATTGGTGTTTCCATACCAGGTTTGATGCACCTCAGACTGCCCAAGAAAGAAGTTAAAGATCTCAGTGAACACTCCAACCAGTTTATTACAGGTTTTTAGTATTTGGCCAGGTACCACATCTCCACCAGATGCTTTTCGTAGGTTCACCATCCTGAAGGCTGCTCACACGTCAGCCTCAGAGATGGAAATTACAGGATCATTGGGGGCTGTGGGTGTTCATGATGGCTCCTCCATGTTTTGACAGTCAAAGCAAGCATAGAAGTCATTGAGCTCACCTGGAAGCAAAGCCCTGGTGTCAGCTAAGTTGCTTGATTTAACATTATGAAAGGTAATAGTATTCAAGCCTGCCACAATTGTCCTTCACTGATTCAGGTTTAGTCCCGAATAGCCATTTTACCCTTACGATGGCTTTCCGGAGATCATACCTGGACCTCTTGTAACTTGCTTGGTTACCAGACTTGAATACCTCTGATATGGTCTTCAACAGATTGTGGATCCCATGGTTCATTGGGGGCTTCTGGTTGGGGCAAGTCTCTGAATGATTTTGGGGGACACGTTTACAACTGTTCTCATAAGGTCCATAACAACCATGGTGTATTCAACGAGGTCTACAGATGAGTCCTTGCACACAGCCCAGTCCACCAACTCGAAGCAATCCTGTAACTGCTCCTCTGCCTCCCATGACCACCTCTTTATTATCCTAATCCCTGGTGCTTTACTTTGGTCTCTGCCTGTGTGCAGGCAGAAGACAGCCAGCCAAGTGATCTGATTTACCAAAATGTAATCTGGGAATAGAATGTTAGGCATACCTTATCTTAGTATAACAGTGGTCTAGTGTCTTGAAACCTCAGGTGCTACAGGTTATACGTCAAAGGTAATTGGGTAGAGTTTTCTTCAAAATTCCTAGTTGGAAGTCTGCGGCTATGATTTGAAATGCACTGGAATAGACAATTTCTTGTTTAGAGACACCATCATGCAGCATCTCAAGTGCCTGATTATAGTCAGCTGCTAGTTGGGTTATCTGCTATATCTAGTACTGCTGGTGTGGCCTCCAGTATATAGATGAGAGCCAATACAGATTGGGAGACGGCTTCACTGAGTATCTATGCCCCTTCCGCCAGAAAATGTGGGATCTCCCAGTGGCCACCCATTTTAATTCCACTTCCCATTCTAATGTGTCCATCCATGGCCCCCTCCACTGTCGTGATGAGGCCGTACCTAGGTTGGGGGGAACAACACCTTATATTTTGTTTGGGTAGCCTCAAGCCTGATGGCATGAACATCATTTTCTCAAAGTTCCGGTAGTGCCCCCCACCCCACTTCCTCTTCACCATTTCTTATCCCCTTTTCCCCCTCTCACATCTCCTTGCCTGCCCATCACCTCCCTCTGGTGCTCGTCCACCCTTTTCTTTCTTACGTGGTTTTCTGTCTCTTTCAACAATCAACTCTCTAGCTCTTTACTTCATCCCTGCCTCTTCAGGTTTCACCTGTCACCTTGTGTTCACTCCCCGCCCCCCCCCCACCTTTTAAATCTACTCAGCTTTTTTTCTCCAGTCCTGCTGAAGAGGTTTCTGCCTGAAACATCCACTGTACTCTTTTCCATAGGTGCTGCCTGGCCTGCTGAGTTCCCCCAACATTTTGTGTGTTATTCTTTAATACTGAACACGTTGCACTGAATTACTGATTACCACTCAATTTTCCCTTGGCTATTTAGTGCAGTTCACAGAAACTTTTATATTTCCATGGATTAGCCATTTCATTTCCAAACTGAAAATTCAAGGTACTCTTTAAATATGAAAAATGGTGAAAGGCAACTTCTCTGAATTCACTGAAATAAAGTCAATCCCTCCAGCTCCATCCATTCCCACCCAGCATTTAAAGCACTTGGGAAATACATATGTTAGCAGGCCAAGGGAGCTAAATATCATACTCATTACATTAGGTTACCTGCATAATAAAAAGGTCAATATCACCTTGCTGAAAGCCACTTTCTCCCCCAACAATGATGCCTTTTACTGTTAATTACCAATTTTTTTTGTTGTAATTTAGAGCTGTGATTTCTTATCTGCTATTCCACAATACCTTTTGGCAAAGAAATAGGCTAATGATATGTTTAACCTAAACATCTTTAGGTTAAGGCAAAGAGTCCCCAGTAATGGCATCACTTCTTAAACTCAGTCAGTGATACTTTACTGGCAGAGCAATTATATTGTGATGAATGCCAAATAATCTTTCAAAAAATTAAAGATTTAAGAAAATCAAATATTTAGCAACTATGCTGCGAAAGATTAATCAAATTTCCATCAATGACTTACTATGCCTGCTCATGTAAAAAATTACATTTCAGATCACGTGAGAAATGCAAGGGAAAGTGAGCAGTGACGTTTCACTATGTCCGTGCAGGGACGTTTGCTAGTGCCACCTGGGAAGGCTTCAACTAATGTGGAAAGGAATGTAAACCTGAGTAGCTGGGGAGATCAATCATAGAGATCAAGTCAAGCAAGTTCAGTAGGAAGAACAGACAGGGTCAGATCAATAAACATGGTGGGACTAATGGTCTCGAATGTATTTATTTTAATACAAAAGTGGGGGATTTTAACCAGGCCAATCCGAAAAAAAATTAGTAAACAATTACCATTAATAGATCACTTGCAATACCAAAGGAAACAACATCCTGGACCATTGTTACACTACCAAGGATGCCTATCGTACTATTCCACGTCCTCACTTTCAGAAATCTGATCACCTGGCTGTACTTCTACTCCCTGAGCATAGGCAGAGACTGAAGACTGCAGCACCAGTAGTGAGGACCAGGAAGGTATGGACAAGAGAAGCACAGGAGTGATTATAGGACTGCTTTGAATCGGTGGATTGGACTGTATTCAGGGATTCATTTTTGAATCAGGATGAGTATGCTGCTGTTGTTACTGACTTCATTAAAACCTGTGTGGATGAGTGTGTGCCTACAACGTCTTGCTGTACATTCCCAAACCAAAAGCCGTGGATGAACCAGGAGGTACGTCGTCTGCTGAAGGCTAGATGTATGGCATTCAAGGTTGGTGACCCAGGTCTGTACCAGAAAACAAGGTATGACTTGCAAAGTACTATTTCAAGGGTGAAGAGACAATTTCGAATGAGGTTGGGGGCGACATCAGATGTACGGCAACTCTGGCAGGGTTTGCAAGACATTACTTCCTACAAAGCGAAAACCAATAGCATGAATGGGAGCGATGCTTCACTACCAAATGAACGCAACGCTTTCTATGCCCGCTGTGAAGATCCCTGCTGCACCTGATGTCCCTGTGATCGCTGTCTCGGAGGTCAATGTTAGACTGTCTTTCAAGAGGGTGAACCCTCGTAAGGTGGATGGCCCCGACGGAGTACCTGGTAAGGCTCTGAAAACTTGTGCCAACCATCTGGTGGGAGAATTCAAGGACATTTTCAACCTCTCACTGCTACGGGTGGAAGCTGCCACTTGCTTCAAAAAGGCAACAACTATACCAGTACATAAGAAGAGTAACGTGAACTGCCTTAATGACCATCTCCCAGCAGCACTCACATCTACAATGATGAAATGCTTTGAGAGGTTGGTCATTGCTAGACTCAACTCCTGCCTCAGCAAGGACCTGGACCTACTGCAATTTGCTTATCGCCACAATAGATCAATGGCAGACACAATCTCAATGGCTCTTCACACGGTCTTAGACCACCTGGACAACACCTACATCAGGATGCTGTTCATCAACTATAGCTCAGCATTTAACACCATCATTCCCACAATCCTGATTGAGAAGCTGCAGAACCTGGGCCTCTGTACCTCCCTCTGCAATTAGATCCTTGACTTTCTAACCAGAAGACAACAATCTGTGCAGATTGCTGATAATATCTTCTCCTTGCTGACGATCAACACTGGTGCACCTCAGGGCATATGTTTAGTCCACTGCTCTACTCTCTCTTTATCCATGACTGTGTGGCTAGGCATAACTCAAATACCATCTATAAATTTGCTGACTATACAACCATTGTTGGTAGAGTCTCAGATGGTGAAGAGAGGGCATACAGGAGTGAGATATGCCAACTAGTGGAATGGTGTTGCAGCAACAACCTTGCACTCAATGTCAGTAAGATGAAAGACCTGATTGTGGACTTCAGGAAGAGTAAGATGAAGGAGCACATACCAATCCTCAGAGGGATCAGAAGTGGAGAGAGTGAGCGGTTTCAAGTTCCTGGGTGTCAAGATCTCCGAGGACCTAATGTGGTCCCAACACATCAATGCAACTATAAAGGCGGCAAGACAGCAACTATACTTCATTAGGAATGTGAAGAGATTTCGAATGTCAACAAAAACACTCAAAAACGTCTATAGATGACCTGTGGAGAGCATTCTGAGAGGCTACATCACTGTCTGATATTGGGGGGGGGGGGGGGGGGAGTTGCTATTGCACAGGACCAAAAGAAGCTGCAGAGGGTTGTAAATTTAGTCAGCTCCATCTGGGTATTAGGCTTCAAAGTACCCAAGAGATCTTCAAGGAGCGGTGTCTCAGAAAGGTAGAGTCCATTATTAATGATCCCCAGTACCCAGGGCATGCCCTTTTCTCATTGTTACCATAAGGTAGGAGATACAGAAACCTGAAGGCACACACTCACCGATTCAGGGAACCACTTCATCCACTCAGCCGTCTGATTCCTAAATGGACATTGAACCCGTGAACACTACTTCACTTTTTCAAGATGTATTATTTCTGTTTTCGGCAAGATTTTTAATCTCTAATATACATATAGAAACATAGAAAACCTACGGCACAATACAGGCCCTTCGGCCTATAATGCTGCGCCGAACATATACTTACTTTAGAAATTACCTAGGGTGACCCATAGCTCTCTATTTTTCTAAGCTCCGTGTACCTTAAATCCAGGAGTCTCTTAAAAGACTCTATTGTATCCACTTCCACCACCATCGCTAGCAGCCCATTCCACGCACTCAACACTCTCTGTGTAAAAACTTACCCCTGACATCTCCTCTGAACCTCCTTCCAAGCACCTTAAAACTGTGCCCTCTCCTGCCAGCCATTTCAGTCCTGGGAAACAGCCTCTGACTATCCACATGATCAATACCTCTTATCATCTTATGCACTTCAATATACTATTTATTTATACTTCTACATTATGTATTGCATTGAACTGCTGCTGCAAAGTTAACAAATTTCACAACACATGCTGGCAATAATAAACCTGATTCTGAATAAGGCAAATGAGCTTAAAGTGTAGATTAGTACATGGAACTGCAATGCCGTAACCATTACAGAACAGCAGGTCGGTAGCCCATCATTCCAGGGTTTCGACATTTTCTGACATTGTATGTGATGCTAAAGAGGTGGCAAGGTTATATTATTGATTAGAAAGAATATTACATCTACAAGTAGAGAGGACATCTTGTAGAACCTATCCAGCAAGGCCGTACAAGCGGAGTCAGGAAAAATAACTATTATGGTTTTATACTCTAGGACAGCATTCAGACTAGCAGCACCACCGTATGGTACTGGGCCTCCAATGCACAGTTTGCAGAGAGTTGTAGACTCAGCCAGTTCCATCATGGGCACAACCCTCCCTGCTATCGAGGACATCTTCAACGGATGGTGATTCAAGCCAGTAACTTCCATCATTAAAAACCATCACCATCCAAAACATGCCCTCTTTGAATTACTACCATCAGGAATCCCGAAGACCCATATACAACATCTGCAAAACCGCTTCTTCCACTGGACCATCAGATTTCTGAATAGCCCATGATTCAATGAATGCTTTCTCCTTATTTTGAAATTTAAAGTAACTTGTATGTCTCGTACTGTACTGCTGCCATAAAACAATAAATTTCATGAAATATGTCTGTGATAAATTTGATTTTGATACTATGCCAGCAATAGAGGTACAATTATGTAGCTATAATCACAGAAAGATATAAAAACAGAATTGTTGTAGATGGTGACTTCAACATCCCCAATTTTGACTAGGACTTTCTTAGTGGAGGAATTTGTTAGGAACATCTAGGAAGGTTTCTTGAATTAATATGTAGGTTGTCTGAGGGAAGGGACATACTAGTGCCTTCGTCATGACTGCATGAATGTGTTGGCCCACAACTCAATTATCTAAGATGCTGACCTGGAACTTGAAACTACCCATCCTTTCCACGACTGACCCCTCAATGAGGACTTTCCCTCCCTTAATCTTGAGCCTGCTGTTACTTATAGACAGAGATGCTGCCATCTCCCTTGCAAGATCCCAAACTATTACCCCAAACCATAATTTGTCTAGGGCCACTCCAAAGTAATTTGAAGCAAACCTAAATTGAAATTCAACAAGTGAGCAGCCAGGCACTACTCTGTATGCCAACCGGGCAAACGTAATAAAATCAAATGTCAAATGAATATTAAGAATGCCCATCTATTTCGAAAATATAATGCCAAATTTTCAGAAATCCCCTCAAAGAGGACACTAGTTCTTACTTGAACATAGCAAGATCAGCCAACTTTCCTTGACTGAGCAAAACAGTGAAGATCGCTTTATCTGGTTGTCAAATATGTTAATCAGCTCTTTGCCATTTATGAACCTGTGGAAGAGGAGCACGCTGTCAATTCCACAAGAATCACTGTTTTGAATTCAGTGAAAGCAGTGATGAGCTCACATGCAGCATCAGTCTAAACTCTCATTACTTTTCTGAAAAAACCCTCAGTGATACTAGCTTCTGCAGCACCAATCTTAACATAGCCCACAGAAAAGAAAACTTGCTTTTAGATGATTACTTAGTTTCCTCAATTTCAACATGGGCTATCGCATGCCACAACAAAGACAATTTCCAGGATGCACGTACACTCGCAAAAGGAACACGCTAGCCAGTATGAGCTTGTTAATCCAAGTTCTTTAAAAATTCTGCAGAACCACCACCTAAATCTGTACTACTCACAAATGTGTGCCATATTATTGCTCATTGTATATATTTTAAAAACTTTCGATTCATGGATCTTAGAATCAAAGAGGATCTGAAAGTTGCATTAACTAACGGTCGAGCTGCATCCTTAAGTCACAATTATTAACTGTAAACGCTTATGGCTAAGTTCTGATGTAAAAATTGATCCGAAATATTGGCCGTTTCGTGTTCCATTGATATTGCTGCGTACGGCAGTCAAATTTGAAACTGCCTTCTTATATATTCTGTGCTCTTTACTTTGTACTTTGTACTATTTTTCCACAATTGAAACATCAACTAAGAACAGATTGAGGCGACAATTTCAAACCGCAGCCGCTAGCAATTCTGTACGAGATTTGCTGAACACGCCAAGTGATGCAAGCAGCAGTTACCCTGCAAAGCAAGTGTCACTGGCGTTCTCATTTTACAAGGAAATGAGTCAATTACACCACCGCCAGCCCCTCGGACAGGCCACAAAATATACTGACAAGCTTTGCCCTACCATATACAACATTCAGTTACTTGATGTTGGTAGCTCTAAAAGAAAATTCAACGCACAAATATAATTAAGTGATCTGTCAAACATCGAAACATCCAGGGACACTTCCAGAAAAAGAACGTCAGTACAGCAGTAGCCTCAAAGTAAACCTGCAGCTGTGCATGCTACTCATTTCACTGAACAAGGAAAACAATAATTGCAAAACCTCGCCGTATGCTCCGCAAAGATTCATTACATCAACAGCTTAGACAACAATCAAAACAGCGAGTCGTCATCCCATATCCTCACCTCCGTCCGTACAACCGGTTGCCGTTTGCCTCAAAATCACGGTCCAATCTCCGTGAGGAGTTGTGCAGCAGGCGGCCTTTCTTGTCACGTTGGGGTGGGGAGGGGATGGCGATAACGGGGCCGGTGATGTGGTGCCCTTCGCCTTCCTCCCGACAAATCGCCTCCCTAGCGGGCCGGGCTGGATCCCTGAGCCGGTTAAACTACAGTCAACCAGCACGGACACACTAGTAGGACGTCATGTCACCCTGAGCTGGGGGTATAATATGTTACTGTGATAGGGAAGAGATAGTATTTTCATGCAAACTACCCTTCACGCCAATGTTCCAGATTTTTCTCAACGATGCCCACCCACCTCGATACGCCCCAACTCCCGTGGTTTCACAGTAAAAGATGGCGCCTCCTCCCTACCCACAGTGCTCAGCCCGATGGCTTTGACATCACCCGGCCGGCCGGCTCGCCCCGCTCCGCCTCGCCCGCCCGGCTTCGCGCATCAGCATCCTCACCCGTCTAGCGACGAAATGCACTCGGTGTTTGTGCCCCCGGCGGAGCACGTCTGCTCTCAGCTTGCTGCATTCACACATGCAACGCCCCTTTAAATTGTGGACACTGCACTCGGCCTGCAGTTACATCATAGTTTCAAATGAACAATGGCGTCCCGATGTGGAGCTTCAACCCCAAACGTCAGCAATTCATTCTCTCTTCGCCATCCCCCCACCCCACCCCGCAAGACGCTGCTCGACCTATTGAGTTCGTCCAGATTCCAGCTTGCCGGTCACTGTACTCTCAAATCAATTGACTACTGTTGTATTCTATGCGAAAGAATGGAGATAACGATTTGAAGCAATGGGGCAGGCGGTTTTCACACTTAATCGCATCCTCAGCCTTAAAACTTTTCAATCCACTTTGGCAACAGCACAGATGCCAGAGACGTGCTGACATTGTATCACTGACTTAGATGCCATACATGGATGCTTACGGATATCATAGAATCATGAATGGCTTCATAACTCGAAGAGCCACTCTCTAATTCTGTCCCTACTCTTTCTCTGTAGCCTAAGACATTTTCTTCCCATGTATTTATCGAATTCCCGCGTTCTTGATTTCAACCTCATGCCACATAAAAAAGATTTTCATCGTGTACTCTCGATTATTTTCCCCTTCATTTTTTAGTTATAGCATCTGATCCTTGACATCATAATTAAAGGTAAGAGCCCTTCCACTATTCGCTTTATCCAGACTCCTCATTATGTAATACACCTCCAGTAAAGGTCTGCACAAAGGACAAACCCCTAGTGTTATCTAAAGAAAACAATCCCATCCTTTCTAATCTAGGCTCTCAATCTTTTCTGGACCCACTTCAATGCCTGTGTATCCTTCCTATAAAAGAGATAAGTAGAATTGCTTCTTAAAGATTTATTAAGCAAGGCACAAACGAATTTCTGGAACAATCAGCAGAAATTTATTTTGGGAAGGTCATGACATTATTTGATTGAATTGAGATAGGTCAATGAGGCCTGTGCATTGGATGTAGGCTACAATGACCTTAGCAAGACTTTGGACATTATTCCAAATGTTTTTTTACATGGATTAGTTCATGCCTCAATTCCACTCAGCTCCATTTCCTGAACTCGTTTTCCTGTTATGTTAATGACCATATTGATGCTGCTTCTCACACTCAATCAGAACTTGAAATTTTCTATCCTGCTTTTATTTTCACATGGTTCATCTTTTACTCTTCCCTTTGTAGATCTCTCTGTCTCCCTCTCAGGAGTTAGGCTCGTGATTACAAACCTACATACTCCCACAGCTATCTGTATTCCTGTCCATTCCACCTAGCCTCCAGTAAAAACTCTATTCCATTTTCCCAGTATTCAATCACCATTGATAAGTCTTTCCACATGAGTGCCTCTAAGATTTCTTTCTTCTTCCTGAACTGTGGCTTCCTTCCATCATTCTCAACACCACCATTAAGCATTTATTTCTTGTTCTCATCCGCCTTCCTCCTAAACAGAGGAGGAATACAATTCTCTGTTCCTCACTTTCCACCTACCACCTTCAACAAGATCACATCATCAGACAGACCCTTGTCTGATTTCCCCTTTCAGCATTTCAAAGATAGTGTTCCCTTTGGACTTCCAGGTCTTCTCTTTTATCTTTTCGACCATTTCCCATATGATAATTTTCCATACTACTGCAGGACAGCCTTTATCCCACTGTTATCACACTTAAATGGATCTCTTGTATCATAAGATGGACTCTTGACGTCACAATCTACCTCCTTATGATCTTATATTTTGTTTACCTGAACAGTATTTTTCCAGTAGGTTTTACACTTTATTCTGCATTCTTATTGTTCTACCTTATTCTCGCTCAATGCACTACAAGGCAAACTTTTCACTGTATCATGGTACAATAATAAACCAATACCAATCCTTTCTTTACTGCAATCCATGGTGGGAGCACTTTTCCTTTTGTACTTCTAAATAATGCAGATTCGTTGTGAATAGTATTTTATATTATTCTATATTTAATAATGCAACTTTAGAAATACAATGCTTCTTAAAGAATAACTTGGAGACATGCAGTTTCATGAAATATATATAATAAATACTTCATATCCACATCTATAATCCTACTTGGCCTTCCTTGTCATTTTATATTTGGCTAAGATGGCTCAAGAGGAATAATGTCTAGTCAAGTGATAAATCAATTTAAATGTTACATAACTATTCTTCATGTTTGTGAAAATAACATAGAGGTCACTTAAGATTTTTTTCAGTTTGATAAAATCATTTGACTTAATTTTATTCTCTTACTGTAAACAAACCAAGAAAAAATGTTTAACTGATATAAAACTGTATTTTTAAATGCAGGATTCTGCTACATAAGACACCCTTAATACTAAATACACATCTTGAATGTATGCAATGACTTTTTCAGGTCATCTGGTAGAATCTGTTGCCCCCTACTGACATACTCCATTACTGGCGGCAAAGTGTTCTATCTGGCAAGCCAGGTTAAGAAACAAACTGTTCAGTCCTAATTTGTACAACAGAAACTGCATAAAGTACAGTAAGTACATCTTAAATCGCTAGTAGATGCATCCAGTTAACCTTTAAATATTTAATCACCAGTGCAGTTCAATATCTCAAACAAATGCATCAACAATTTTCATTAGGTTTTAACTTTTAAAAGATTAGATAGTATTCTTTTGGGTAATTTAGGTGCTAAGTATGCATTTTGGATTTAACAATTAAGTTACATGATTGGTATTTAGGTCAAGTTTTAAACATTGATAAATTAACACTACACTAGTAATATTAAGCATATTTTTTTAATATTGATGTTAGTTCTGATCTTTAATATCTTTATTTTTCCCTTTCAGGGTTCTTTTGAAGACCCTGACCTGGAGTTACACCCCGACTTTGGTTCTTTGCGGGAATGGGACCCACTCTCGGGGTTTCATAACTGGCCATTTGTGTCTGGCATCCCATGGGCTCGGCTTAAGAGTCTGGCTCGATTTGGAAGCCTAGGATCTCGGGGCTCTGGAGATGGGTGGATCAAGGGTCAAAGTCACGGCAGGAGACCCATGTGTTGTCAGGGCAGTCGAAATATTTGCAGCTGTGTGCCCAGAGACCCAAGACCTTTGGGCACAGAACTTGGGAAAAAAAAGCGACATAGCGGCCTTTTAACAAACAACTCAGTTGATGTTATGTCTTCCCTCTCGCTGTGAAAACCGAGATACCTCTTCTCCCTTATTAGGGGGAGAGAGTACCTGTGATATGTCAAATACCGGGTGAAACATGAAGTCTTTGGGGTAACTGCAAGTCTGTGTCTTTGCTATTGCTTTGCTCACGCTGAGTCCTCAGTGGCAGGTGCCGATGCTTTTTTTTTTGCCGGTGGAGGGAGGGGGGTTGTTGCTTGCTGCCACTTACATGCGGGAGGGAGCTGGGGGGAACTTTGCGGTTCTAACATTTAACTGTCGTTCATTTTTTGGGGCACTCCTCTGTTTTCGTGGATGGTTGCAAAGAAAAAGAATTTCAGGATGTATACTGTATACATTTCTCTGACATTAAATTGAACCTTTGGTTTATTACTAGAAAGGTGAATAATAACAGCTAAGTAATTCAAATATATATGTTGCAACTAATTATTATTTGATCTTTAAAATTCCTTACTACTTATTGAAGTATAGACGATCTCATGTTATTCAGGTTCACATTTATACTTCAAACAACAATAAAATAAAAATCAATTGGTCATATCTTCTTGGTATGGGATCTAACAGTTTGCTTACCATACACTTTACAAGCAATCATTATCCTGCATGCTTTTGCATGTTCTGGGACATGTACAGGATGTGAGAAGAACTAAATGAATGTAATATTGCAATGAATTTGGTGAATGTTCTTTTCTTCCTTGACCTCACTAAGGAAATTTAATTTTCAAAGATCACAGCAATGGACTATGGTTGTATATTGTGGCAAATAACAGATTTGTTCTATTTTTCATTAGTGATTTTTAGCTATTGTTCAGTTATTGTTTCATTAGTGATTGTTTAATTAGTCTGAAGGTCTTCAGTTTCTGAACAATGCAATCAATTATTGTACTCTGGTAAAATACAAGAAAAACACAAATAGAATGCAATGTAAACAATACATAACAAGTTTTATTATACTTTGATCACAATCGTATTTTAAGAATCCTTCACTGAGAAACATTTAGCGTATCACCAACACCCAAGTAGTTTCACAGAACAATTAAATTCAAGCACTAAAATGTTTAGCTTCCAGTACAGGATCTTCATTGTCTGATTTCCTTCCTCCGTCTCAGTCTTCTCCAAGCATTTTGCAATACAGCTCGACCCATTAACCACGTGATAGTAAAATTACGTCTGTACCATTCCCTTATTGAAGGAAGATGGGGGGAAAGGTTCTTTAATATCAAACAGCATTCAACATATTTCAAAGTTAAAAGATACTTAATTCTGGCTTCATACATTAGAGCAAAACAATTTATCATATTGTTTTTGAGTATTTTTCTCTGCTTTCTAGTTTAAAAATATTATTTGTAAGGATATTAAAGTGAACAATTCTAAATACAATTTCTAATTTCAAGTGCACATTTTAAAATCACCATTTGTTTTCAAATCCCTATTGTTCACCTCAATAGAATTTTCTTTAGGTGAGGCTTCAGCCTCACCTTTTCTTTAGGTAAACACCCTTGAAAAGGCCAAAGGCATTTACATGTCACTGGTGTTCTACTCAAGCAACTTCCTTACGACTAGCAGAATTAAAGAGAGATCTCAATAGCAGATAAGTAGCGAAGGAGAGAAATTATAGGTAATCTTTTACTTAATTGTTTGGAAACATACAATTATAATGACTGAAGAATTATAGTGAACTTATTCATTATGGCATGAAAGAACTTGTGCCTTAATACAGTTGCTGTTAATTTATTTTCAGTCCTCTTTTTAAATTGCTTATATATTGTTTGCTCTAACTCAGAAGTGATAAATTGATTTACTTACTTATTGTAGTTCACATGTTTTTCATAATTTCTATTAAGAAACTCCTTGTAAAATTCAGCCATCTCTTCAGCAGTTAAAGTGTTTTTCCTCCCTAGAAAAATATGGAAAATTGTGTAAGAAATCAAGTTTTAAATTATTAAACTTACTGCCCAATGACTCAAGGTGACCCAGTAGGATCGAGAAACATAACTCAATTCTGCTCATCATTTAGCCCTTGCTAACTAATTTCTAAACACACGCATAAAATATGGAAACAAATAAACATTCAATTAACTCTGGAACTCTCTCTCTCGACAATGAAATTTCCCAGCTAGGAAAAACAAAATACCATTTCCCAAAAAGAAAATCAATTAAAATCATATTGTCTGGGAGCATACAAAGTTGAGTTTAAGGCCATAAGACATAGAAGCAGAAGCAGACCATTCAGCCCATCAAGTCTGCTCCATCATGGCTGTTTTATTATCCCTCTCAACCCCATTCTCCTGCTTTCTCCCTGTAACCTTTGACACTCTTAATAATCAAGAAACTACCAAACTGTTTTAAATATACCCAATGATTTGACTTCCACAGCTGTCTGTGGCAATGAATTCTACAAATTCACCATCCTCTGGCTAAAGAAATTCCTCCTTACTTCTGTTTAAAGAAATGTGCTTCTGTTCTGAGGCTGTCCCTCAGAGCTGTACCGCAACTTCTCAAAAGTAGTGTACTAACAAAACAGCTATTAGTGAAACTTTACTCCCAAATTTAACCAGATTCAAAAGTAACAATGCATCTCGTAAAAATATTATCGTTTTAAAAATTATAGAGCTTGTAGAAATTGTTTGCAAATTCTTCAACATTTCAGATGCCTTGTTTCAAATTGGAGGTTCCCAAACTGGGATCCAGATTGATGTGGCTTGGCTAACTTTTAACAGAATTACTTACTTCCTTTTCGGAAAAGTAATATTTTCAAATTGTATTGGCAAGGGAGATGAGGCTGAGTACAGGGCTACGGTAGGAAACTTTGTCACATGGTGTGAGCAGAATTATCTGCAGCTTAATGTGAAAAAGACAAAGGAGCTGGTAGTAGACCTGAGGAGAGCTAAGGCACCTGTTTCCATCCAGGGGGTCAGTGTGGACATGGTGGAGGATTATAAATACCTGGGGATACAAATTGACAAAAACTGGACTGGTCAAAGAACACTGAGGCTGTCTACAAGAAGGGTCGGAGCCGTCTCTATTTCCTGAGGAGACTGAGGTCCTTTAACATCTGTCGGACGATGCTGAGGATGTTCTACAAGTCTGTGGTGGCCAGTGCTATCATGTTTGCTGTTGTGTGCTGGGGCAGCAGGCTGAGGGTAGCAGACACTAACAGAATCAACAAACTCATTTGTAAGGCCAGTGATGTCGTGGGGATGGAACCGGACTCTCTGATGGTGTGTCTGAAAAGAGGATGCTGTCCAAGTTGCACGCCATCTTGGACAATGTCTCCCATCCACTACATAATGTACTGGGTGGGCACAGGAGTACATTCAGCCAGAGACTCATTCCACTGAGATGCAACACAGAGCGCCATAGGAAGTCATTCCTGCCTGTGGCCATCAAACTTTACAACTCCTCCCTTGGAGGGTCAGACACCCTGAGCCAGTAGGCTGGTCCTGGACTTATTTCCTGGCACAATTTACATATTACTATTTAACTATTTATGGTTTTATTACTATTTATTATTTATGGTGCAACTGTAACGAAAACCAATTTCCCCCGGGATCAATAAAGTATGACTATCTCATCATGATAGAAAAATAAACATTTAATGGAAAAGGTGTCACAATTGAAAATTAAAACAAACTAAAATTATTCCTCAGATTATTATTAGAACAAACACTGCTTAACTAGGTGATTGATGCCTTTATAACATGAATTAGACAGCTTTAGAAAGGAGGAACATACATGGATACAAGGAAAGGATAGAGAGATAAAATCAAATAGCTTCAGCTGTACAGCTGGCAAAGACATGATGGACGAGTTATTATTGCACTGTAATATACAACCATGTTCTTCTTGCCACAAGGTACAAAGTTCTCACAAGTCAAAATTAGATTGATACAAATTTTCCATATTATTGAAAACACAAACAGTAGTCTATTTTGTAAAGACTTAAAGGATGGATTATACAGTTTTAAAACCTAACCATAACAAAGCTGAATTATGATGAATTGTTACAACTGAAATATTTAAATTAGATTTACATTTCATTTATTTCCTGTGTAAATTCCTTATAAAGGAGAAATTGATTTGTACAGTGGAACATAATATTGGTGATAATGGTGTTGAAAATTCCCAACTGATGTGCTAACGTTCCTGATGCTTGATGGAGGAATAAAATTGCTCTGCTTGATGGAAACAAAGCAAAATATTCACTGAAGATGCTCCTGTACAAATAATAGCATTTGAGAATAATGCTTGGGAGATTTGCAATAAATATGGAAAGTGTAAATTATATAAGTTTAAAAAAGTATATAAAATTCAAAAATTAAAATCAATTGTTAAAAGGTTAATACTTCTGTATTTTGCAAAGCTACAGAAAGTAAAAAAAAATGTAACCACTTCTATTTCACGCACGTCTGCTCTCACTTCATCCTCCCACTGCAATGCCAGGGGTAAGGTTACTCTTGTTCTTGCCTACCACCCCATTAGCCTCTGCATCTAGCACATAATTCTCTGTAACTCACACCACCCCCAACAGGATCCCACCACCAAGCACATTCTTCCTTCCCCCCTGCTTTCCACAGGGATCGCTCCCTACGTAACTCCCTTGTCCATTCATCCCTCCCCACTGATCTCCTTCCTGGTACTCATCCTTGCAAGCAGAACAAGTGTCACACCTGCCCCTACACCTCCTCCCTCACTGTCATTTAGGGCTCCAAACAATACATCCGGGTGAAGCAACACTTCACCTGTGAATTTGTTGGGGTTAGCTACTATATCTGGTACTCTTGGCATGGCTCCAGTATGTAGGTGAGGCCCAATATAGACTAGGAGACCGCTTCGCTGAGCACCTACGCGCAATCTACTTGAAAAAGCAGGATTGCCCGGTAGCCACCCATTTCAGTTCTACTATCCATTCTTATTCCGAAATATCAGTCCATGGCTTCCTCTACTGCCGCACTGAGGCCACACACAGGTTGGAAGAGCAACACCTTATATTCTGTCTCGGTAGACTGCAACCTGATTTTATGAACATTGGTTTCTCAAACTTCTGGTAATGCACCCCCCCCCCTTCACAGTTCCCCATTCCCGATTCCCCCTCTCACTTTTTTCCTTATCTGCTCATTACCACCCTCTGGAGCTCCCCTTTCTTCCGTGGCTTTCTACCCTCTCCTATCAGATTCCCCTTCCTCCAGCCCTGTCTCTCTTTCACCAATCTATTTCGCAGCTCTTTACTTCATCCCTCCCCCTCTCCCGGTTTTATCTATCACCAACTACGCTGTACTTCTCCCTCCCCTCCCCTACCTTCTTACTCTGAGCTCATCTTTTTTTTAAAAAAAACAGTCCTGATGAAGGGTTTCGGCCAGAAACGTCAACTATTTACTTCTCTCCATAAATGCTGCCTGACCTGCTGAGTTCCTCCAGCATTTTGTGTGAGCTGCTTTGGACTTCCAGCATCTGCAGATTTTCTTGCGAAATTAATTGAGGTTTATCTTATCAAAATGCACACTAACAAAAAGAATGCAATTAATCCTCCGCATATATTAATGTACTATATTAATATATGTAATATATAACTATCAGATTATCTAATAACAAGTATAGCCCGTTACAGTAAATGTCCAAGTGTTTATCTCATGAATGTAAGAATTTAAAAAATCTGCACACTTCCAAAAAAAGGTTTACAAATTTGATATGATAATGTGGTTCATCCTCTATTAGTTGCTCAACTGAGCCATTGTCTTTTATATTGTACATTACCTTCAAAGATGTCACAGTGTTCCATACTTCCCATCCTTCACAGTGGAATTTCCACAAAAATTAAAATAAACCTAACACAATTTTTAAAACATGATATGGCAACAAAAGATACATTTAAGGAATAAATCTCTCTTGTTATATACACCTGTTCGGGTGCATTCTCCAGTTACCTTATAAGGTAACCGTAGCCTTCAGCCAGGAGCAGATGTCATCAGGTGGTTCCCAACCTTCACCGAGTGTCTCGACCCTTAACCATGACACTCTCCAGTTGGTGGGCCAGCAGTGGTGGCCAAATCACTGCCCATCTGCTCCCGGCTTCCAGCTTCCCTCCTCTCGCCTACTCTAAATCCAACAAGAGGCTCGTTCTGCCTCTTCCCCCATCCTACAAGCTGCTTGTTTTCGCTCCTTTCGTCCAGGCCCAGATCTGACAACAACCACCATGCTGATTTGGCTGGGAAACCTCTGCAGCCGATCTCCACAGGGAACAACCATGCCTGCCATCCCTTGTCTTTCCACTCCTGCACCAAGGGCTGGTACTTCAAGGCCTTTCTCTCATGGGCCTCTTCCCATCCCTCCTCCCACAGCACAGTCAGCCCAACCAGAATTATTTTTTTGTCTTCCGTTGACCACAGCACAATGTCCGGGCATAGGGTTGTGTGCACCACATCCGGGAACTGCAACCTCCTTCCCACATCGACCCTCATCTTCCAGGACCTGGCCGTTAGCAACAGCTTGGGCTTTGGTTGTTTGGTTACGGAAGGCCTGGCTCCCTCTTTGATGAAGGTGATGGCCTTCCTCAAATCTGTGCCAGCCGTCCTCTTCTTGCATCTCTCCCGCTCTAGTGTGTCAGCAAGAGCCAGAAGCACCTTATCATGGTGCCACCTATACCGTCCTTGAGTTAGAGCTGTTTTACACCCAGACAGTATATGAGCCAGTGTCCCCTTTTGACCACAGAGCTTACAGTTCGGGTCCTCGCTCATCCCCCATGTGTACAGATGTAATGGTGAAGGAAGGGTGTCATACACGGATCGCAAGAGGAAGGAAATATGGAAGGGCTCCCGTCTCCATAACTCTGCCCATGAGATCTTGCGCTTAGGCAGATCCCATTTTGTCCAGGCACCCTGGGACCCTTGTTCCACTGCCTTTGAAATCCGCTTCTCTTCCTCACAGATCTGTACTTCTGCCTGTATCATGTCTCGCCTGTTCCTTATGCTTGCGTTTCCCCACTTCTGGAAGTGAACTGAGCCAAGGCCTTGCCACCTGACACAGGGGTTGCCAATGATATGTCGCAGCTTCAGAGAACACAGTGCCTCCTCCACATCTGCGTTGGCTGCCCACTTGCGCCCAGATCTGGTTGTAACGCCTGTTTGCTTTACCAAGACATCATTGGAATCTCTCAAGCTTAATAAGGCTCCACATTTTGCCACCTTGAATTCCTCCACAGAAATGACAGGGGAACCTGCAGTTGCCCAGAACAAATGTAGAGGCTCACTAAAGAGAAGCTTGGGGGAACTCCCAACCATCTCCGCAGGTGCTTGTTGGTTCTCCTCTCGATGCCCTCTACGACAGTCATGGGGAACTCATGAAGTGTGAAGAGCCAGAGAAGCCTGGGCAGAATGCCGTATTGGTACAGCCAGGTCTTGAATTTACCCGTAAGTCCAGATTTGTCGATCTTCTTCAACCATTCGTCTGCCTGCTTCACAGCATTGGTGACATTGGCCCCATCTGTCAGTGACACATTAAACCACTTCTCCAAGCATTTTATCGGGTTATTTTTGATGGAAGAGGTGACCTCACCCTGAACTTGGAGGCTAAACTTGCTAGTAACTTTGCCCTTTCTGATCACCATGTACCTGGACTTCTTGGCCTTGAAGGACATCCTCGCCCAAGTGGCTACATTACCCAGGGTTTCCAATACCCATCTTGCTTGGACATATGACACGGTTGTTATAGTGATGTCGTCCATGAACCCTCGTAGAGCCAGCTGAATAACGCTCGACTCCAGCGTGGGGCCGCGGGTTACATTTTCTGCTGCTGATAATTCATTCCCATAATAAATAGAATGGGGGAGATGGTGCATCCTGTTGGAATTCCCTTCTAGAGGTCCTGCCAACTAGTTGTGAAATGGGCTGATGTAAATCTGAGTTTGAATCCTCCTAGGTAGCTGGTGATCATGTCTCAAATAGCCACTGGGATGTAGTAGTGGTCAAGTCCTTCTAGGATGAGGTCACATGGAATAGACCCGTAGGTGTTCGCGAGGTCTAACCAGACAACTGTTAGGTCGCCTTTTTTCTGCTTGGCCTCACGGATCAAATGGCTAATCATTGAGGTGTGTTCCAGACACCCTGAAAAGCCTGGAATACTGCCTTTCTGGATGGATGTGTTGATATTGTGGTTCTGCATCACGTAAGAAGTCAGCCTTCTTGCGAGCACAGAAAAGAAAATCTTACATTCCACATCCAGGAGAGAAATTGTCCGAAAGTGGGCAATTGTGGAAGAAACCTCTTCCTTTGGAATAAAGCAACCCTCTGCCAATTTCCAACTTTTTGGAATAGTACCTTTGGCCCAGATCTTTCTCATGACCTTCCACAGCCTCCGAAGTAGTTTCAGGCATTTCTTATACACCTTATAAGGTATGCTGCTTGGGCCTGGGGCAGCTGATGCTTTAGCTTTCCGGATGATGTCCTGCCATGTAGGCTCCTTCACATTCAGCTCAACTGATGGATTTGCCAGTCTATGCACAGCCCGATTGGTTCCTAGTCCCTGACCCCTCTGTGGGTCGCTGTGTGCCTCCCGCAGGAGCTCCTCTACCTCTGGCTTCGAGCTGGATAGTATACCAGATTTTTGTTGGCCGATAAGAGTCCTGGTGAAGCTGAATGGATCTGTCACAAACTGCACTCGCCTTTTCTCTTTCTTCCTTCTTTGCTGTCACAGATGTTCCGCCCTCCGGAGTTTGCACAGCTTTTCCCGCAACATACTGTTTAAGTCCTTGATACCTTCTTTTTCAGCCAGTGGGCTGGTTTTAAACCTCTTGTTGAGCGCCTTTAATTCGCCTCTCAAGCGACAAATCTCCATTTCCCTCCTATTTGGTTGCCGCGGTAACTCCAGCTGGCTTCTCCACTCCATTGGGCCAAATTGTTCCTTAGCTAGATTGTACGCTATGGCTGTGAGTGAGTCGATCTTTCTGTGTACTGGACCCGCTAATGCAATTTCCAGGATGCCATCTAGATCATCATCAAACTGCATCCAGGCGACGTTGTCTGACAATCTAGGCCATTTGATCCTGTCTTTCCTTGACGAATGGATTGGGGTAGCCGAAGAGGAACTCGTTAGGTCTGTTGTTCGGTGCTGAGGCGACTCAAGTGCGGAGAGATCTTCAGCTCTGTGGGGTGCTTCCTGGCTGGAATTCTCCTTCAACTCACCAGACACTTAAGTCCGTGCGCTGCACTTGGGTCACCATTGATCCACATCTAGACTTGCTCTGGTGTATTTTGAGCCCTCTGATGTCTTTGCAGACTTTCCCGCAATGACACGTTAATGTGAATTCCTCTCCGGTCAGTGTTGTTCGCTTTAGCTTCCTCGTAGTCGTGTTTCCTGTCCTGGCCATTGCCAGTACGACCATCCTGTTGAGTCTCTCAACCTCCCCCCCTCTAGGGAGACTCTGGGGGTACTGCTCTTCGTGTTCAGTCGTAGTTTGAGTGGTGCCCTTTTGCGAGTGCTGCCCACAAGGTTGCTAGCGTTGTGAGCCCGTGCCAGTCTTTCCTGGAGGTCAGCTGTCTCTACAGTGTCACCGACCTTCCTCGGCTCGGCTGCCATCCAGTCTTTCCTGGAGGCCACTGGTACAAACCAGAAATTATTTGTTACATACACCTGTTAGGGTGCGTTCTCTAGTTATCTTATAAGGTAACCGTAGCCTTCAGCCAGGAGCACATGTCATCAGGTGCTTCCCAACCTTCAAACCAATAGATACAAACTATCCAAGTGAACGAACTTCTAAGATACAGTGCCTTGTAAAAGAATTCAGCTTCCAAACTTTGTTCACATGAGTATTACAACCAGAGATATTGATCAATTTAACTGAGAATTTTTATTTGTGAATTACATGCTTCTTTCCCCACCCCACCCCCACAGTAGAGCTCAAAAAGACTGGGAAAACTGTAAAGCATGAAAACCTAAAAATTCAAAACCTGTTATATCACCAGTTCAAAAGTATTTGCTCAATTCTTAGTTGAACTGCCTCTCTGAGCTATTACAGCCAGTAGTCTTTTTGGATAAGTCTCTATTAGCTTCACAAAATGTGATGGAGCAAGATTTGCCCATTCCTCTTTGCAGAATTGCTCAAGCTGTGCCAGGTTAATTGGAGAGCAGTGATGACAGCAATCTTGAGGTCTTGCCAGAGATGTTCAGTTAGGTTAAGGTCAGTACTCTGACTAGGCCAATCATGAACATCAGTTTTCTTCATTCACAGTTGCTCTGGCAGTGTGATCATTGTCCAGCTGAAAGAAGAACTTCCTCCCCATTTTAAGCTTTTTGGCAGAGACTAGCAGGTTTTTATCCAGGACCTATCTGTATTTAGCTGCATTCAACTTCCGATCAATCCTGATCAAATTTGCAGTTCCTGCGGCTGAAAAGCAACCCCATAGCAGGACGCTACGTTCACCATACTTTACAGTAGGGATGGTGTTACTTGGCTGATGCACAGTATTAAATTTACACCACACATACTGCTTATGTTGAGGCCAAGAATTTCCACTTTAGTCTTATCTGACCACAAGTCTTTCTTCCACATTTTCACAGTATCTTTTAAGTGATGCTTTGCAGTTTTTATGAGCAATAATATGTTTTTTTTAAGCCAGCGCTTCTTCCTTGCCACTCTTCCATATACCCTTTCTGTGGAGCCATGAATTTCATCTCCAGGTCAGCCAATGACTGCTGCAGCTCATTCAGAGTGATTACTGGAGTCACAGTTACTTCTCTTACAAGTGCCATTCTTCTCCGGTGACTAAGTTTAGAGGGGTGTTCTGACCATTTTTCCCCCACTTTTTCATAATGGACTGCACTGAGCTCTGCAGTATGTTCAGTGTCTTTGAAATGGTTTTGTACACTTCCCCAGGTTTGTGCTTCTCTATAATCATTTCACAAACTTGTCTTGCATGCTCTTTTGTCTTCATTTTGGTTTTGTCTGTTGAAAATCTACCTTACAGAGAGAGCAGGTATTTATTCTACTGAGTTCATTGAAAAAAGGTGATCCTCCAATTTTCTACATCAACAATTTGGGTGAGGTGGTAATGTAATATATTGCACCTGAGGAAAGTTAGCATAGTAATTACAAAGGGGATGAATACTTTTTCATCCTCATCATTTTGGTTTTTAATTTTTAGTAAATTATTGACAAGTTTTGGAATTTTTCTTTTGATTTGACATGATGCACAAGGTTTTGTAGTTTAGCTTAAAAATCTATATTTAAATTGAGAAATGAGACAGTAATATGCGAAAATGGTAGTAGGGGCTGAATACTTTTTCAAGGCACTGTATGCCCATAAATTTCCAAAACAGAATTTCTACACAATTTTGTTGATCCATAAAATGTCTTTTACAATTTGATCTTTAACATTTGAAATCAAAATTCAAAAGAAATAATTTACTCACCTTCTTCATCTCTTAATCCCAATCCCTTTGTTCGTAAGCATGAGTGTATAAACTCTTCTTTTTCCTTAAAACAAATATTTTACATTAAAATCGGACACATTTTCAAAATTATTCTCTAATAATTTCATCTACCTTTGAATTCAACTGTAACACTCTAATGTTACATGCAAGGGGAGTTCATCTACTCTAAATGATTAGCACTGAGCACTAATTGAGTATTCATGTATGTTTATTTCATAAACTATCATAAAGGTTTTTAGATATTAAACAGTTTTCTATCCGTTGCAACAAAACACTTGAATAGGCAGATTTTATTCCAAGACGTCACGTGTTTTGGTTCAGTGATGATGGCAATGGAGGTTGTATGTTACCATGCATGGTATTCAGCAGGTGTGATGCAGGGAAGAAAGGCCAAAACAGTTTGCTGCTGCAGTATATTGGGTTTGTAATGAAAAATATAAATCAGTGGTGTCATTGAAACTTTTAAGTTCCTGGGTGGCAACAGCTCTGAACATCCATCCTGGCCCCAATATATTGAAGCAGTTACGAAGGCGGCATGCTATATTTCATTAGGAATCCGAGGAGACTAGCAAATTTCTACAGTGGACTGTGGAGAGCATTCTAGCTGGCTGCATCACCATCTGGTATGAGGCACCAATGTGCAGTATGGGAAAGAGGTGCAGAGTTGCAGACTCTCCTCTTGCCACCTTCATCTTGGGCACTGGCTTCCCCACTATCAAGAACGTCTTCAACAGGTGATGCCTCAGGGAGGTCACATCCATCATTAATGACCTTCACCATCCAGGACATGCCCTCTTCTTATTGCTACCATCAGGAAGGAGGTACAAGAGCCTAAAGACTCTTAAAGAACAGCTTCTTCTGAAACATTAAATTATGACAAGGTAACATGATCCTAGCCAAAGTAAAGTTTATTTCAATGAGAGTTTGCCCCATTCAAGTGAAAACCTTAAAGGTATTTTCACAATTCCCTGATCTACTATTCGATCCCCAATAAACACACCCCTTCTCTTAGCAATTTCCTATGCAGCTGAAGAAAATCTGCCTTCTAAACATTGTTCTTTCGCATTATCACTCTTTACTTCCAATCAAGTGTATTGCATTTGGTGATCACAATGTGGTTTTATCTACATTGGAGCTATATATCTTCTTCTCCTGGTCACTCTGCAAGGATGACCCTGCACTTCCAGTTGGTCTCCTGTGACTTCTTCATCCCAGTTAGAACAGAGTTGAGGAGGAATTTCTTTAGCCAAAGATTGATGAATCTGTAGAATTCATTGCCATAGATGGGGTATATTTAAAGACAAGGTTTATAGATTCTTGATTAGTAAGTGCATCAAAGGTTACGGGGGTGGGGGTAGGGGTAGGCAGGAGAACAAGATTGAGAGAGACAACGAATCTGTCATGATCAAATGGCAGAGCAGACTTGATGGGCCAAATGGCCTAATTCTGCTCCTCTGTTTTATGGCCTTATTCCCATTCCCACTCTGACCTCCATGTCTTCAGCTTCCTAAATTGTTCCTAAGAATCCCGTGTGAGCCTAAGGAACGACATTTCATCTTTTGTCCAGCCATGTTGCAGCCTTCAGGATTGAATATGGAATCTAACTGTGTCCTATAACTGGCTTTTTCTGTAATAATTAGAAATGGGAGGCCCATTCTAATGTAAGGTCATAAACGTAATAATTTTCTGCTTCACAGGTGCTACTTGATCTAGTGACCCGGGCATTGGTACCATTTGGTCTGCAGCTGAAAAGGGAGACATGGCTCAGGCGGAAAAGATGAAACACGCTTCGGTGCCTCCATTACTGAAAGAATGACCTCAGTTGGAGTTGAAGAACCAGATCTTATACCGGGTCACATCACCCCCGGACCGACCTCAGCATTGCCAGCTGGTTCTGCCCGAGAAGTATCGGAGGATTGCGCCGAAGTCACTTCATGATGATTCTGGACATTTGGGGGTGGAAAAGACCTACGGCTTGCTCAATGACCAGTTTTACTGGCCCCAAATGAAGTCTGAGGTTGAAGAATACTGCAAGTTGTGCATTCGCTGCATACGCCGGAAGACACTGCCTACACAGGCAGCTCCTTTGTCCCACTTGCCCCTGGACCTGGTGTGTATGGATTTCCTGTCCATAGAACCCGATGCCAGCAACACGGTGAATGTCTTAGTCATCATGGACCACTACACCAGATGTACTCAGGCTTTTCCTACCAGGGACCAGAGGGTGACTATGGTGGCAGGAGTATTATGGGAGAAGTATTCCATTCATTATGGCCTTCCCAGGTGGATACATAGTGACCAGGGACGGGACTTCGAGAGCAGACTCATCTATGTTACTGGGCATGCTGGGAGTTGAGAAATCGAGGACCCACGCCCTATCACTCACAGGGAGATCCCCAGCCTGAAAGGTTTCATCAGACCTTGCTAGACATGGCTCTTGACGTGAGTTGGCAAAAGCACATGACGAACATCGAGCTCTATAACAGGCTACAGAAGCTCACCACTAAAATCGAGGCGAGAAGACTGCAACTAGCGGGGCACTGTTTATGCCACTCCGAGCTACCTGCCTGTCTAGTCATCATACGGGAGCCCAAGCACGGGAGGATGAACCCTGGGCGCCCTCCCAAGACTATGGTCAACACACTCCTAGAAGACAGTGGCGCAGCTAATGTAGATGAACTGAACACACTGATGAGGGAGAGGGAGAAGTGGAGAGTCCGTCATCGTGCCCGACGCCGGCCCCCTAGGCCTGAGTCGACGTAGTAGTAGTAGTTGCTAGACATGCTCGGGACCATGGAGATCAGCAAGAAGAGCAGGTGGAGTCAACATATTGGGCATGTGTTTCACTGTTACAACTGTACATGAAATGAAGCTACTGGGTACTCGCCATATTATCCGATGTTTGGGCATGAGGCAAGGTTGCCCATTGACCTTTGTTTTGGGACTAACGCAGGTGACTTACCACTGAAGCTTTATCTGAAGTACGTGTCTGATATGAGGAGAGAGCTGAAAAGGGCTCATGAACTGGCTGGGGTTGTGGCCGCCACGCAGAATCAAGGGAATAAGAGGAGGTATGATCAGAAAGTGAGGTTCTCCCAACTCCTGCCGGGAGACCAAATCCTCATAAGGAATTTGGGACGACCAGGAAAGCACAAGTTGGCTGACCGCTGAGTGGCCACACCCTATGTGGTAAAAAGTCAGATGCCAAACCTACCGGTTTTCCGGGCGAGACCAGAGGAGGAGAAGGGGCCTGTCAAGATTCTCCATCGGAACCACCTGTTGCCCCTGGGACAAGAGGTGCAGGTAGACCAAGAGCCCGACTTGGAGCCTACACCTAGTAAGAGGACTCTGCGAAAACACGGGGCGACTGCAGGGCCCACAGAGGCAGACGCTGGGCTGGGCCCCGCCCATGACAGGGATACTGATTCCAAGGATGATGATCTGAATGTGTGATACGTGCTGCCCTTCACTAACTCCCCATTGATTGAGGAAGAGACCCCTGGCCCTTCTCCCACTGAGTCAGGTGAAGTGAAGTGGGCTATCTATGGGCAGCCTGGTTACAGCAGGACACTGAAGGAGAGGAAGCGGGGCCTGGGCACGGGACAGAGGGCTCCGAGATGCAGGAGGGCAAGAGTGATAGATCGGGGGAGGACTCGGCAAGCAGACCCGAAGTACCCCCGGTAGCGTCTGAGTCTGAAGAGTTAGGTGAGCAGGTACGGAGGTCTCAGAGAATTAGGAGACCACTGGATAAGTTGGCCTATGTAGCGCCTGGGGAACAGGGCGTGATCTCTACTGTTTTGGGGAGCTATGTCACTGCTTTCTGCACCTGGATTGGGCTTTGTGTTTTGCAGGAAGGGTTGGCGAATTATCTTGTCATGAGGGCATGACTTAATTCAGTGGGGAGAGAATGTAATGGCTTCTCTGTAATGTTAACTGATGAGATAATGGTTTCTCTATAGCAGCAATGTTTGGGTTATAGGAGGGAGGAGAAGATGGCAGTGAGACGCAGCGCGCGCGGCCGTTCCAAATTGATATCGATATGTGTTAACTAGGGGGCCGTGCACAATCTGGATTTGATGGAGACAGCTGTGAGAAGCACGGAGGAACATCTGGAGTAACTTCTGAAATGCCCGCTTTGCTGCCGCTGCTACTGTGCGATTGAGTATCTCCGGAGGGGAAGGCCCCAAATCCTCGGCTTTGCCTATTGCCGGGGCTGAAGCACTCAGCAGAGATGGTGCTCGGTGTCGGACAGCTGGTCGGAGGCTCAAAGTTTTCGGATGGACTTGGAGTCGGACTGTGGTCAGATGCTTCCAGTATGCTGAATTGGCAAGTTGGCAGCACTGGAGGTTCACCGTCTGCGTGAGATGATGGGACTTTCGAAAGACTTTGAGACTTTTACCGTGCCATGGTCTGTTCTTGTCAAATTACGGTATTGCTTTGCACTGTTGTAATTATATGTTATAATCATGTGGTTTTTGTTAGCTTTTTAAGTCAGTTTGTCATGTGCTTCCGTGATATCATTCTGGAAAAACATCGTATCATTTCTTAATGCATGCATTACTAAATGACAATAAAAGAGGACTGCGCATCCTCATAATCTAATCTAATCTAAACTAAACTAGAGATAATGGGTGACTATTCAATGGGGGAAACGTTATTCTTTCTTGTGTGTCTGAAAGCTGTTGGTTTCGGGGTTTTGCCAGAAGGCGCGAGGGGAATGAAGAGAGGAGATGTGACTTGAGTGAATCGGTGGGCCGCTCGACCAAAGGAGGAGATCGATGGTGGAAGAAGAACTGTTGAATTGCGTGAGCTTCAACTTCGTGTGCACATGACTGTTTAATAAGATTACTAGCACCTTTTCTTTTATGTTTTGTTTCTCTACTAACCATATAGTCTGTGAGGGGATCCTGGAGTGCCCCTAATAACTGTTTGAAGAGAGAGAGTTATTTATCACCGATGGTTTGTTTTGAAAAGAGAGAGAGGAGAGAGGAGAGAGAGGAGAGAGAGGAGAGAGAGGAGAGAGAGGAGAGAGAGGAGAGAGAGGAGAGAGAGGAGAGAGAGGAGAGAGAGGAGAGAGAGGAGAGAGAGGAGAGAGAGGAGAGAGAGGAGAGAGAGAGAGAGGAGAGAGAGAGGAGAGAGAGGAGAGAGAGGAGAGAGAGGAGAGAGAGGAGAGAGAGGAGAGAGAGGAGAGAGAGGAGAGAGAAAGAAAGATAGATTGATTAATGGTTGGCCTGTCCCATTAGGGCACGGGAGGTAACTTTGGATTTCTACTTTGGAGATAGCACCAAGCAGCTCGAAGGTTGCTATGGTGACCAACAGCACATTATTGATGTTACTTTCAAGGACAGCTCTGGTTGCTTGCATGTCCTCACAGACAAAGGAAGAAGGGACTCTGAATGACAGGTGATGCTCAGAGCAATGAGATAAATAGGATGTCAGAGGATACAGACCTCAGACACCTGATCTGGACACTGAATGAGCATTGTTGTGCCCGCAGAGAAAGTGGGTTTTGGAGGATCGATCCAATTGCTCTTGCAGTGGAAGAAGGAGAAGGGGTTGACTGGTGGGGAGTTGTCTATGTTTTTCTCCCTTGCCGGGGTGATAGCTCCAACACGGAAAAACCGGTTCCCCTTGTTAAAGTCACAGTCGGTGACTTGTGAAGGATTTTGGAGAATGACCAGAAGATTGGCATCAGCTCACCTGAAGACTCAAATCTCTCTCTCTCTCCCCCCCATCGCTACTCAACTAAATACCACGAACTGAACTGAACTGAACTTTGCTCATCATCGTAAGACTGTATCTTTTTACCCCTAGACTTAAAGAAGCTTGGTTTTTCATACATGTATTTCCACACTTACTGATTTACATATATATATATACACACACATATACACAGACACATACATATATATATATATAAAATCACTGCTAACCTGTTTGATTTATTTACATTTATATTACTTTATTGCGTAGTCACTAATAACTATTATTAGTTTATAGCAATACTGGACTCCAAAGTGTTTTCCATCTCTGCTGGTTCTTTATTCCCATCACGGGGTTCATGACAAAATTGGGGCCTGCGTCCGCGATATGAACAAATTGGTCGGGAGGCTGGTTTGAATTGATTGGGGAAATTTCCTTTTGATTTGGTTGTGTGGAAATACAGCAGAAAAGGACATTAGTGTTGAGGAGTTTATGTTGGAACCAACCCCGGAAGCGTTGGATAATGCTACGAGGGTTGTGCTGTGGGGAATTGCTCAAAGGTGACCACTAAAATGAGGAAAATTCAGATACAGATGTCAATAGCCCAGCATTATGTAGCTAAGGGAACGTTTGAGGAAGAGGCGTTACAGTTATTTGCTTAAAGTAAGGTACATGCTGAGGCTGAAGCTCAGTTGAAACTGAAATTGGATTTAATACAGCTCAAGGCTGTTGAAGCAGAAAAGAGGAGGGTCCGTGAGGCTAGAAAGGCAGAAAGACAGAGAGCAGAGGCAACAAGACGGAGAGAAGAGGCAGAAAGACAGAGACAGCTTGAGAGGGAGAAATGGCAACGTGAAGATCATGTGGCAGAAAGGCAGAGACAGTTTAAAAGAGAGAGGTTGCAGCAAAGAGGTTTAGAGTTGGACCCTGATGATTTTTACAGCTCGGAAGGGCTAGTCTTGCGTGATGAATTTAAAAGTTGTGTTCCTGATGAGGTAAGGGCATACCCAGTTGCACAGGACGCCGCTACCCTGAGGGGGTCTGATAGGAAAGCAGACGAAGAAGTTTTAACCCACGAGGTTGAGTTTACTCCAGAAAAGAGTTTGCCAGAGAATAGCTGGGAGGTTCGGGATGACCTTGAATTTGAAACTGGGACAAGTGATGACAGCCTAGAAGAGGCAGTTGTTCCGATTGAACGTGTTCAGGTTGTTGAAGTACCTGTGAGTTCACAGGATTCTAAGCCTTAGGCTGAGGCTCAGTTGAAGTCTGAAGTGTCTGACTTGGTTGGAAAGGAATGCAGTTTTTGTGTCAGATGATCTTGGTTCAGTGAATAAGGGGTTAACTTTGGTACCAGTGGAATGGGAGGATTCTCAGTCATTGGTATTAGACTGTGTTTTAAAGGTTGGTGGTGAAGTGAAAATTCGTGAGGTCAGTGTTGAAAATAATGGCAAAAGTGCTGTTCCTGGACTTTTGGATAAAGTGCTAGAAAAGGTTGGATTGGTTGCGTGACCTTTGACCCTGCTTGCAGGACAAAGGCGTGCTGAGAAAAGATGTGCTAGTTTGTTGAATTTTGTTTGGACATTTGAGCACCTGCAACGTCATAATGTTAGGCAGTGTAATGTTATGGAGAAGGAAGAAAATTATTATGGTTTTGGAGTGGAAGTTGCTGTGGAAGCAAGTCGAAGTATAGGTCGTAATCAGATGGGTAGTTTGTTTGGTTTCTTTCATAATGTATACATGATTCTGATCAGCCTGATGATGGTGCTGAATTTAATAAACAATGGAGGCATGTTGACAGCTCTCCAAGATAAGAGTGTTTCAGCAATTCAGCTGATGGATAAGGCTGTTCAGCTGATGAGTAAGCAGCCTGTTGAGGCCTATGGCAGAACCAGAGGTTTAAATTATTATGATGTGTCACAGACTTTCCTACCTTCCAGATTTCAGCAGGACTAAGACGGTAGTACAGCTGATAAGGGTAAGGTGTATAAGAAAGGTTTGTCTTTATTGAGGAAGGAATGTATAGAGGAACAAAAGTGAGATTCTGAAATGGTGGCATTAAAGGAGGTAGCTCTCACAGGAGAGGAGGTTCAGAGAGAGTCAGCAGAATATTATCTTAAAGATAGGGTGTTGATGAGGAAATGGAGACCAGCCACTGTGCCTGCAAGTCACGTGGTGGTTTTGAAAGGTTACAGGGCTGAAATTTTAAATATGGCTTACAGTATACCTTTAGGTGGAAATCATGGAGTGAGAAAGACAGTGAACAGGGTTGTGAAGGAATTTTACTGGCCTAGGTTAAGGAAGGATGTAGTGAATTGTGTGGGCCCATTGGTTATCAGTAGGTCCCCTGAAGCAATGTCTTTTGAAAATACGGAGGCCAAGACGGTGGTAACAGCAGCTAAGCACATGATGTCATCTACATATAACCCAGGGTCCAAGGGAGCTTTGGAATGGCTCAACTCAACTCTTAGAACCATGATTAAAGCACATTATGGTGTGAGAAATGGAGAAAATTGGAACGAGGGGGTTCCCCTCTTCTTATTTATTGTTGGAGATTTGATTCAGAAGGCAGTGAAGGGTAGGTTGTTGGAACTTGTATTCAGTTACAGGCCAAAAGGACCTTTGACCCTACTCAGAGAACGCTGGAAGGGATTTAGTAGGCTTTGTGACTTTGCCAAGGAAAGTTTACAAAATGGTGGAGTCAAAATAAGACACTCGTTTGCTAGAATTGCAGCTGGGAGAATTGTTATGGAACAAGATGGAGTCGTGAAATCTGATAGTGGAATGGAAAAACATGTTTACCCATTGAATCTAGACTCACCCAGATGTCAGAATTCCATTGTTTTGAAAAATATTACTGATAAGGTCCATCAGTTGGACCCAAAACCAAAAAAACAAGTAAAAGGACTAATTGGTGTTTTGAAATGGTGCACAGGTGCAGTGCATCACGTCGTTATGAATTCAGCCCAGCCTATGAAATGGCATCTTCACAGAGTGAACTTTGAGAAAAGTAAAATGGTTGAAGAAATTAGAAACAAGAAAGAACAAAGAGAGAGAATGGATGACTGTATTGAAAGAGTGGGGAAGACTAAATGCCTTATAAAGATTGACTTGTTAAAAGGATACTGGGGTGTTCCTTTAACAGAGAGGGCTAAGGAGATGTCAGTATTTGTGACACCACCTAGACTGTACAAATACAATGTTTTACACTTCGGGATGAAAAGTGCACCAGGGACATTTCAAAGAATGATCAATTCGGTGATTAGAGGGTTAGAAAACACAGGGGCTTAAATTGATGACTTAGTGGTCTGGAGTGACATGTGGGAAGAGCATATTGTAGCGGTAGAAAAACTGTTTGACAGACTTTCTAAGGCCAATCTTAGGGTGAACCTTGCTAAGAGTCAATTTGGCCATGCCACAGTCACATATCTGGGTTATGTGGTGGGCCAAGGCCAAATGGCTCCTGTACAGGCCAAGGTTCAAGCTATTGCTGAAGTTCCTGTTCCAACTGGCAAGACAGCTTTGAGAAGGTTTTTAGGAATGGTTGGGTATTATAGAAAATTTTGTAAGAACTTTGCTGACATTGCTCTCCCCCTAACAAAACTCCTCGGGAAGAGTGAAAGATTTGTATGGAATGACCTTTGCCAGGAGGCATTTGAACATTTGAAAACCATCCTGTGTTATCATCCTGTGCTCAAAACAACG